>NC_068324.1:2533909-2551409 GCF_025860055.1 Xyrauchen texanus
ATGATAGTACCATGGTACTTTTTGGTAAGGTAATAGTACCATGGTACTTTTTGGTACTTTTTTTGGTAAGGCAAATAACATGGTATTACCATAGTATGTGTCTAAAACAGGGTAAAAATCACAATAGTACCACATGGTACTTTTTGGTACTTTTTGGTAAGGCAAATAACATGGTATTACCATAGTATGTGTCTAAAACAGGGTAAAAATCACGATAGTACCGTGGTACTTTTTGGTACTTTTTTTGGTAAGGCAAATAACATGGTATTACCATAGTATGTGTCTAAAACAGGGTAAAAATCACGATAGTACCATGGTACTTTTTGGTAAGGCAAATAACATGGTATTACCATAGTATGTGTCTAAAACAGGGTAAAAATCACGATAGTACCGTGGTACTTTTTGGTACTTTTTTTGGTAAGGCAAATAACATGGTATTACCATAGTATGTGTCTAAAACAGGGTAAAAATCACGATAGTACCGTGGTACTTTTTGGTACTTTTTTTGGTAAGGCAAATAACATGGTATTACCATAGTATGTGTCTAAAACAGGGTAAAAATCACGATAGTACCGTGGTACTTTTTGGTAAGGCAAATAACATGGTATTACCATAGTATATGTCAAAAACAGGGTAAAAATCACGATAGTACCATGGTACTTTTTGGTACTTTTTTTGGTAAGGCAAATAACATGGTATTACCATAGTATGTGTCTAAAACAGGGTAAAAATCACGATAGTACCGTGGTACTTTTTGGTAAGGCAAATAACATGGTATTACCATAGTATGTGTCTAAAACAGGGTAAAAATCACAATAGTACCATGGTACTTTTTGGTAAGGCAAATAACATGGTATTACCATAGTATGTGTCTAAAACAGGGTAAAAATCACAATAGTACCATGGTACTTTTTGGTAAGGCAAATAACATGGTATTACCATAGTATGTGTCTAAAACAGGGTAAAAATCACGATAGTACCATGGTACTTTTTGGTAAGGCAAATAACATGGTATTACCATAGTATGTGTCTAAAACAGGGTAAAAATCACGATAGTACCATGGTACTTTTTGGTAAGGCAAATAACATGGTATTACCATAGTATGTGTCTAAAACAGGGTAAAAAGCACGATAGTACCATGGTACTTTTTGGTACTTTTTGGTAAGGCAAATAACATGGTATTACAATAGTATATGTCAAAAACAGGGTAAAAATCACGATAGTACCATGGTACTTTTTGGTACTTTTTTTGGTAAGGCAAATAACATGGTATTACCATAGTATGTGTCTAAAACAGGGTAAAAATCACGATAGTACCGTGGTACTTTTTGGTACTTTTTTTGGTAAGGCAAATAACATGGTATTACCATAGTATATGTCAAAAACAGGGTAAAAATCACGATAGTACCATGGTACTTTTTGGTAAGGCAAATAACATGGTATTACCATAGTATGTGTCTAAAACAGGGTAAAAATCACGATAGTACCGTGGTACTTTTTGGTACTTTTTTTGGTAAGGCAAATAACATGGTATTACCATAGTATATGTCAAAAACAGGGTAAAAATCACGATAGTACCATGGTACTTTTTGGTAAGGCAAATAACATGGTATTACCATAGTATGTGTCTAAAACAGGGTAAAAATCACGATAGTACCATGGTACTTTTTGGTAAGGCAAATAACATGGTATTACCATAGTATGTGTCTAAAACAGGGTAAAAATCACGATAGTACCGTGGTACTTTTTGGTACTTTTTGGTAAGGCAAATAACATGGTATTACCATAGTATGTGTCTAAAACAGGGTAAAAATCACGATAGTACCGTGGTACTTTTTGGTAAGGCAAATAACATGGTATTACCATAGTATGTGTCTAAAACAGGGTAAAAATCACGATAGTACCGTGGTACTTTTGGTACTTTTGGTAAGGCAAATAACATGGTATTACCATAGTATGTGTCTAAAACAGGGTAAAAATCACGATAGTACCGTGGTACTTTTTGGTACTTTTTGGTAAGGCAAATAACATGGTATTACCATAGTATGTGTCTAAAACAGGGTAAAAATCACGATAGTACCGTGGTACTTTTTGGTACTTTTTGGTAAGGCAAATAACATGGTATTACCATAGTATGTGTCTAAAACAGGGTAAAAATCACAATAGTACCATGGTACTTTTTGGTAAGGCAAATAACATGGTATTACCATAGTATGTGTCTAAAACAGGGTAAAAATCACGATAGTACCATGGTACTTTTTGGTAAGGCAAATAACATGGTATTACCATAGTATGTGTCTAAAACAGGGTAAAAATCACGATAGTACCGTGGTACTTTTTGGTACTTTTTGGTAAGGCAAATAACATGGTATTACCATAGTATGTGTCTAAAACAGGGTAAAAATCACGATAGTACCATGGTACTTTTTGGTAAGGCAAATAACATGGTATTACCATAGTATGTGTCTAAAACAGGGTAAAAATCACGATAGTACCATGGTACTTTTTGGTAAGGCAAATAACATGGTATTACCATAGTATGTGTCTAAAACAGGGTAAAAATCACAATAGTACAACATGGTACTTTTTGGTACTTTTTGGTAAGGCAAATAACATGAATTTACCATAGTATGTGTCTAAAACAGGGTAAAAATCACAATAGTACAACATGGTACTTTTTGGTAAGGCAAATAACATGGTATTACCATAGTATGTGTCTAAAACAGGGTAAAAATCACGATAGTACCACATGGTACTTTTTGGTACTTTTTGGTAAGGCAAATAACATGAATTTACCATAGTATGTGTCTAAAACAGGGTAAAAATCACAATAGTACAACATGGTACTTTTTGGTACTTTTTGGTAAGGCAAATAACATGGTATTACCATAGTATGTGTCTAAAACAGGGTAAAAATCACGATAGTACCACATGGTACTTTTTGGTACTTTTTGGTAAGGCAAATAACATGGTATTACCATAGTATGTGTCTAAAACAGGGTAAAAATCACGATAGTACCACATGGTACTTTTTGGTACTTTTTGGTAAGGCAAATAACATGGTATTACCATAGTATGTGTCTAAAACAGGGTAAAAATCATGATAGTACCATGGTACTTTTTGGTACTTTTTTTGGTAAGGCAAATAACATGGTATTACCATAGTATGTGTCTAAAACAGGGTAAAAATCACAATAGTACCACATGGTACTTTTTGGTACTTTTTGGTAAGGCAAATAACATGGTATTACCATAGTATGTGTCTAAAACAGGGTAAAAATCACGATAGTACCATGGTACTTTTTGGTACTTTTTGGTAAGGCAAATAACATGGTATTACCATAGTATGTGTCTAAAACAGGGTAAAAATCATGATAGTACCGTGGTACTTTTTGGTACTTTTTGGTAAGGCAAATAACATGGTATTACCATAGTATGTGTCTAAAACAGGGTAAAAATCACAATAGTACCACATGGTACTTTTTGGTACTTTTTGGTAAGGCAAATAACATGGTATTACCATAGCATGTGTCTAAAACAGGGTAAAAATCATGATAGTACCATGGTACTTTTTGGTACTTTTTTTGGTAAGGCAAATAACATGGTATTACCATAGTATGTGTCTAAAACAGGGTAAAAATCACGATAGTACCATGGTACTTTTTGGTACTTTTTTTGGTAAGGCAAATAACATGGTATTACCATAGTATGTGTCTAAAACAGGGTAAAAATCACAATAGTACCACATGGTACTTTTTGGTACTTTTTGGTAAGGCAAATAACATGGTATTACCATAGTATGTGTCTAAAACAGGGTAAAAATCACGATAGTACCACATGGTACTTTTTGGTAAGGCAAATAACATGGTATTACCATAGTATGTGTCTAAAACAGGGTAAAAATCATGATAGTACCATGGTACTTTTTGGTACTTTTTGGTAAGGCAAATAACATGGTATTACCATAGTATGTGTCTAAAACAGGGTAAAAATCATGATAGTACCATGGTACTTTTTGGTACTTTTTGGTAAGGCAAATAACATGGTATTACCATAGTATGTGTCTAAAACAGGGTAAAAATCACGATAGTACCACATGGTACTTTTTGGTAAGGCAAATAACATGGTATTACCATAGTATGTGTCTAAAACAGGGTAAAAATCATGATAGTACCATGGTACTTTTTGGTACTTTTTGGTAAGGCAAATAACATGGTATTACCATAGTATGTGTCTAAAACAGGGTAAAAATCATGATAGTACCATGGTACTTTTTGGTACTTTTTGCAAGTGCAAATAACATGGTATTACCATAGTGTCTAAAAAAACTGGTTAATACCATGGTACATGTCCATTCACTTCCATTGTATGTGCATACCTGTAACCACTTTATTTATATATAACAATATATATATAAATGTAGCAATCAACATTATGCCACAAATACTGTCAATGAAGCTCAACTTGAAGTTCTGAAATGGACCACATACATAATATGGACTACAAAAAACAACACTGACATCAAACCTGCTGCAGCGTATCTAAGGGCACCATATTTATAGTGACTTATATTTCGGCCTGTTCCTCACGCAAAGCAATCGACCCACTTGAGGAGACTTCACATATAGCACACGAGTCATATGGACAACTTTTACGATACTTTTATGGTGCTTTTTTGGAGTTTGACAGCCAAAAGAAAGAGCGGCAAGGAGATTCTTCAAAAATTCACCCTTTGTATTTCACAGACGCAAGAAAGGGTTTTTATTGTATGTCATGAGTGTGAGTAGAAATGATGATAGAATTGTATTTTTAGGAGACCTATTCCTTATATATAAGACACTTAATAGGGGGGTCGTTAATAATAGCACAGAATAACCGCGAACAGGTGTGCACCGGCCTCATTCCACCTGTTGTGCCCACTAAAATATACCATCCCGTGAACAACCACCCCTCCCGGAACATATTATACGCCAGGCACAGACTTCTTGCCCCACAACCCAAAATATTTACCCCTGAGGCCAGTTGCCACAGAGATGTGAACTGGTGTGGCTCTGATGCAGTCATGGTTTTTTTAATTGTATTTACCCCAAACAATCAGACTATTGTCACTTGTGTTAGCATCGTTCATGTGCCAGTCCATAAGAAATAAATATATAACATCCAAACACTGATGCTAATAAATACTAGATTTTAAACTCAAAGGAACAGTGACAAAAATATCCACAAACCTTCAAACTTAAAAAAGGGAATAATTTGTACTATTGAAGTTACAATACAATATTATACACTATAATAATGAGCTCTTAAAAAACACATGAAGACATTTTGGATATATTTCATATATTATTGTTATCCTAAAATAAGATATACAAGCCAAAAACCGGCTGTTGATTTATAAATAAATAAATTACATTTCCAGTTATTAATCAGGCATAATCCAAATTATTCTTGCATATATCATTATTATTACACTCGTAAATATTTTAGCCTATTTTTAAGTTTTACGCTAAGATTATTTATTTAAAGATTTCAACTTATTTACCTATTTTTAGGATTTCAATGTCATACTTTCCATCAAATTAAAAGCAGTAATATTTAACCAAATTTAGCCAAACCTGTACATGTATTATCTATCGTAAACAACATCATACATAGATAAATAACATACATAAAACATGACCAATTAAATCAGTTTAACATTTATTAAACTGATACTGTGTGAAAACGCCGTTTGTTCGTACGCTGATTAGATATTTTACATTTTAAGTTTCGTAATCACGAACATTTGCGCAAAAAACGTATTAGCTCAAACGCCATTGCACGTGATTAAACTTACTAAGCGGGAAACAATTGCGCGGGAAGTCGCGAGAAAATTCAAGATTCTAAAAATTCAATTGTTACGTCATCTTTCGTCACAAGGTGTCATTTAAAACGGCGCATTTCTGAAGTATCGCTGAGTAAGGAGCAGATTTTGAGAGCTTGTTTGAGTTGTTTGGGGGGGGGGGTACTTTAATCTACTTTAATCTACTTTAGATTTGTTTTTAATGAGAACTGTCACACACACACACACATAAGCGAAAAGAAATGTCACTATGAAATATAAACAAATAATAAATCAAACCCTTACCTGTCTGAGGGAACAGTGAGGTAAATGCACTGTTTTGAGTGGGAAATCTTTGCCTGAGTGCTGGAAGCGGGAGGAAGGCTGGAATTTGAGGAATTGTCCGCAGAATAACGTGAAGAGTCGGACAAGAGGGAGAGAGATACGACGGAAAGGAGTGGGAGGGCATGAGGGGAGGTCCCGGGGTGGAAAAGGGAAAAGGAGCAGTCTTGGTGAGGAGAAAATAAGCTGCATCCAGAGGGATTCAGACTGTGTTTGTTCTGGTCAATATCACGCACAGCTGTGTCCGGAGTGTTGTGATTTTTATTATAATTAGCAAATAATGTGCAAGCATCAAGCTGAGATAAATACTACAACAGAAGTGCTGGGGGAGTTTTAAAAAGGCTTGTAACTAAACACTTAACCTCGGATTTTTTCTGTAATCACCAAAAAAAATGTTGCATGAAAAAAATGTAGAAAGTATTGGATATGTTAATAGGTTATTGAAAAGGGAGATTCATTTTTGAGCAGATTTGTAAAACTACTGACGTATAACGCAGAGTTGGAGCCCTCTACAGGACACTAACGGAACTGCACCTGTTGTACACTGGCTGCCGATTAAATATGGAGGTATTTTAATGACAAAAAATAAATAAATATATATATAAAAAGCACACTGAATGCCACAAATAGATTTTACATCAATCAGAAAATATTTGAGGTGTGTTGCACAAAAAAAAAAAAATAAAATAAATATATATATATATATTATTATTTTTTAAATTTTTTTTCTGTAATCACCAAAACAAAAATGTTGCATGAAAAATGTAGAAAGTATTGGATATGTTAATAGGTTATTGAAAAGGGAGATTCATTTTTGAGCAGATTTGTAAAACTACTGACGTATGCAGTGGTGGTGGTGTAGTGGACTAAAGCACATAACTGGTAATCAGAAGGTCGCTGGTTTGATCCCCACAGCCACCACCATTGTGTCCTTGAGCAAGGCACTTAACTCACTGCACCTGTTGTACACTGGCTGCCGATGAAATATAGAGGTATTTTAATGACAAAAAATAAATAAAAAGCACACAAATAGATTTTACACCAATCAGAAATATATTTGAGGTGTGTTGCAAAAAATTAATAAAATAATAATAATTATATATATATATATATTATTATTATTTCTTTTCTCTGTAATCACCAAAAAAAATGTTGCATGAAAAATGTAGAAAGTATTGTATATTTTAATAGGTTATTGAAAAGGGAGATTCATTTTTGAGCAGATTTGTAAAACTACTGACGTATAACGCAGAGTTGGAGCCCTCTACAGGACACTAACGGAACTGCACCTGTTGTACACTGGCTGCCGATTAAATATGGAGGTATTTTAATGACAAAAATCAAATAATAATAATTTTTTTAAAAAGCACACTGAATGCCACTGGTCCCATAAGTGCAGATTTTACACCAATCAGAAAATATTTGAAGTGTGGCAAAAAATATTACCAAAAATATATATAGATTTTTTATTTTATTTCTTTTTTATAATTTTGTTTTTCTTTCTACATTTTTTCATGCAACATTTTTGTTTTGGTGATTACAGAAAAAAACTTGGTTAAGTATTTTGTACAAGCCTTTTTAAAAACATAAATATATATATATATAATCTTTGTCTTGTAGTGGATCTTTGGTTAACACTAATTTCTGTTGTTTATTGAGGAGTCAATAACCCAATAAAATCTTTATTAAACTCTTTATTGTGCACACTTTAAAAAAAAATCTAGTTCAAAGTAACACTAGTGATGTTCCTGAAATGTACTTAAGAGAACATCTCCAATCTCCAACTCTGTCCTGGTTTTGGTCAACAGCATTGTGACATTTCCTTTTCCTTCTAGAACAGTTCCGATCCCGCAGTTCCAAGATTCTAGATATTCCCTGTTTCTAACCCAGAACAAAACTCAATTCTTCAATCACAGTCACGTGTTTCCCGGAAACCCAAAGTGGTCAACAGCCCATAAGTCTGTAACATATAACGATAAATAACAAACTAACAACACACATATATACATATTTATTTATTTATTTATTAATATATAGATTTGATTTAACTTCATCAAAAAGGTCTTATTAATTCTAGAAAGTATATAAATTAATTTATAGCCTCCTGTTTCAGAAGTTGTACTCTATCTTTTTAAAATAAAATGCATTTTGTAGGAAATAAGAGAGAGAAATATGCACAGAAAATTCACAGTTGGACCCACAACTGCGCCTGACCGCTTCTTTATTGGGGTTTCATAACGACTTTGGGAACCCTTAAATGCATGTTTTATTTTCTTAAACAACCACTTTAACGCACGTGTAATCTAATGTACATAAAAACACAGAAACGGGCACCAAGTGTCCTCTTATGATGTGGTGGTTTGGGGGATTTAAATGGACTCGGTCAGTTTGAAGTGTTCTGATGTTTTTCCACTACAACATTGCTATTGGTCTTTGTAGCCCGTCCTGTAGGGTTGTTTTGGGTCAGTCGTTCTGATGAGAGTCTACATGGCTAGTGGCTGCTTTTCACTTTTTGGAGAGAAACTTCATTTTGTGTCCTAAATGGGAGAAAAGGGAATTAGCATAAAAGATGACCACTTAAATACTGACTCATAACATTAAAGCTACAGTACGATGGAATACAAGCGTACTGCGCAGTATATACTGTATACTTTGTATATAGTGTATACTTTTTTATATCCATTAACGTTACCTAAACCTTTGAGGAACTTGTTGACGCCTCTGTTCTCGCTGCCTGGCAGAGAATCGAGGTAGTCCTGAGCTCTCACTTCAAATAACCCTGTTTTAAAACAGTGTAAATGCTAAAAACAATGCTTGTTACCCTAATCAAATAAACAGTTAAACTAACACATTAATGGGATAGTTCACCCAGAAATTAAAATGATCTCATCATTTACTCACCCTCATGATATCCCAGATGTGACTTTCTTTCTTCAGCAGAACACGTTTGAAGAAAAACAGAAAAATGTCTCAGCTGAGACGGTCCTTAAAATGCAAGTGGATGGTGATCAGACCTTTAAAGCTCCACAAATCACAGACAGTCGGCATAAACGTCATCCATACGACTCCAGCGGTAAAATGTATGTCTTCTAAAGTGATACGATCGCTTTTAGTATGAAAAAATATCAATATTTACGTTTTTCTTCAAATGTGTTCTGCTGAAGAAAGAAAGTCACACGTATCTGGGAGTAAATAATGAGCAAATTTTCATTTATGGGTGAACTGTCCCTTTAAGGGACCATTCAGAGCGGATGCATTCTTGTGTTCAATAAAAGAGAAAAGATGCAGTGCAACGAATAGAAGAAAAATTGAAATATACAGTGATCCTGCACGAAAACCAGAGAAGACAGCAAGATGTGGCGCAATGGTCTGTGACCTGGAGTGAGGTTTAGGGGGGTGAGTGTAACGGTAACCAGCTGGTACGTGCTGTGCAGTGTGTGTACCACACTCCCCTGGCCTCAAGAGGCGCACTAGCGATTGACGCTAGAGGCTATAGCTTTTAGCCTCCTTGTTATTGCACCCACCTCCCATGCTGGAGACGCTGGTTCGAATGCCATTCGGTGCGGGTCGTAATGGTAGCCAGCTGGTACGTGCTGTGCAGTGCGTGTATACCACACTCTCCTGGCCTCAAGTGGTGCACTAGCGATTGACGCTAGAGGCTGTAGCCTTTAGCCTCCTTGTTAGCACACCCGCCTCCCATGCTGGTTCGAATGCCGTTCGGAGCGGGTCGAGCAGGTTACATTCGCATTTAAAAAAACACTTAAAAAAGTTAGATGCATCACAGTGGTCAAAGATGTCCATCTAGTGCATCTTTACACTGGTTCGAGTGAACGGTCACTAAGGGGGGTTTGTAAAGAGGACGTGTGGTTGAAGTTAGCGAAAAATGGAAATTGCTAACAGCACCTTTAAGGCCAGTTATGAAAAGTTATAAAGGTGACTAGCCCCATGAGTTTTTGGATATACAATACAGAAAATTCTCAAACAAACGTGACATTCTCCTAAGATTCATTGCATCAGGAAACCTTGTTAAAGGGCCGTTCACATTGCATGTGTTGCACTGTTTTCGATCAACGACTTCGATCATTGTGCTACGTCTCACTTTTGTTTCAACGCCTTGTAAAGTTTAAAAAAACGTCAATTTTGAAAACTGCATTTCGAGTTCTGTTCATAGCGCTGCATCTAGCTTTTTAATTAGCAAAAATGCATTTATCTGAACAGCTCCCGATGACGGTAAGGACCGGCATGTACGCACCTTTCAGGCCCTGCCGCCGGAACTCTTTCTCCTGCACAAACCCGGCAAACATCTGCGTCTCCATGAAGACCTCCAGGAATCTCCGCAGGCTTTTGGAGGACACGGCCTTACGGAACGCCTCTCGCTGGAACGATGATGGAGTTGGAGAGGAGGATGATGAGGCTGAGGATTCTTCATCACGGTCGCTGCCGCCCATAAACAACGCATAATGACCAACGATTTCCACAAAGAATCGCACAAACGCCTCAGACACCACAGTGCTCAGAGAACAGGGATCTACCATGAAGAACCAAAGAGAGAAGAGAAAATATTGCCACCAGTTAAGGTCAGGATGGTCAACTAGCTGCCCAACAATACGAGCCACGTAAAAATCGCTTTTGCAAAAATGTAGGTATGACAGTAACTCACCGCTTGGATTTTCCGCTACATCACAGGCCAAATCCTTTCTCTTCTCTAGAACATGTTCCAGAGCAGACTGGAGTTTATGAGGAAGAATAGAGTCTTCATCGTCCATCTGAATCAGCACAAAACAGAAAAGACTCGCTCATTTAACCCACTTAATCCCACGGGTCACATTCAAAACAGCTTTTAGTTACTGTTTTGGTTTTGAGGTTCAACAGTGTGAAAAGAGTTGTTGTGTTATACAGTTGTCAAATATAAATCAAAGTGCAGATGAAGTCTTGATTTGAATGAGAATCTTTTGATCTGGATAGTGTAAATAGTCACATGACCACAGACATTTAATTACATCATTCTTTTATGGAGTTATGACACTGACATCATCTTTCAAAGAGACAAAAGTACTTTATCTGGAGCATATAATATAATATAATAAAATATAATATAATAAAATATATCAAATATAATATAATATCATAACATTTAATATCATATAAAATATAATATCATATAATATACAAATTATTAAATATAATATAATATCATATAAAATATAATATAATATAAAATTATAAAATATAATATAAAATAATATAACATTATAAAATGTAATATAATATAATATAATATAAAATTGTAAAATATAATATAATATAATAAAATATAATATAATAAAATATAATAAAATATATCATATCAAATATACTATAATATCATAACATTTAATATCATATAAAATATAATATCATATAATATACAAATTATTAAATATAATATAATATCATATAAAATATAATATAATATAAAATTATAAAATATAATATAAAATAATATAACATTATAAAATGTAATATAATATAATATAATATAAAATTGTAAAATATAATATAATATAATAAAATATAATATAATAAATATAATAATATATCATATCAAATATAATATAATATCATAACATTTAATATCATATAAAATATAATATCATATAATATACAAATTATTAAATATAATATAATATAAAATATAAATATAATATAATATAATATAAAATTATAAAATATAATATAAAATAATATAACATTATAAAATGTAATATAATATAATATAATATAAAATTGTAAAATATAATAAAATATAATGTAATATAATATAATATCATATCATATAAAATATAATATAATATAAAATAAAATATAATATAAAATTATAAAATATAATAAAATATAATGTAATATAAAATGATTAAATATAATATAATATAATTTAATATAATATAATATACATTTATAGAATAGAATAGAATATAAAATTATAAAATATAATATAATATAATATAAAATTGGCAAATATAATATACAATAATATAATATAATATAAAATAATAAAATATAGTATAATATAATATTACAGTATTTATAATATATACAGTATACTGTGTATGTGTGTGTAATTATAAATATAAATCTTTTATATTTATATATAATTCAATATAATTGTAGAAATCATTTTATGCTATAATCTCGATGTATAATATATTATAACTTATTTTTCAGTTAAAATGTTGTTTTTGTACTGTATACAAATAAAATATATCAAAGGGACACGTGTACTTTTCTGGAGCATATAATATAATATAAAATAATGTAATATCATATAAAATACAAATATTGTGTATATATATATATATATATATATATATATATATATATATACAGTATAATGCATAGGTGTTTGTAAAATAAATATAATAATAATAATAATAATATATAATTCAATATAATTGTAGAAATCATTTTATGCTAGACTTTATGTAGAATATAATATCTTATATAGTTTTTCAGCAACAATATTTTTTGTACTGTATCATAAATCATAAATAAATATACATGTACAGTCAAATAAAAATGTAAAAGGTCCATTAAATATTTTTTAATCCAATGTTCACAGACACATAGACATGTCAGTGGTCGTAAGTGTGAATTGTAGATTTAAAAATATTGTTTTATTAATACATTATTATTAAATTCATCATCCAGCAATAAAAAGCCAAATTCAATTCTATTCTTTGATTCATAACTGAAACACTAAAAGACAACACAACTACATATGAAGTGGCTATAGAGTACCGTACCTGCCGCAGGATACGACTGTTGCCAAGGTCAACCACCAGGACCTGAAAGAGAGCAGAGAGATGATGCAATCTAAGGCTGATTTGAGAATGGCACACAACTGACACCTCTCTTACTACTTCCGCTATTTCAATCTAAGGCAGGAATAGTACGAGTAGTAATGTAGCCTACTGTGCTATTCCAAACTCAGACAACCCTTATCACAACTATAACGAAGAGGTCAGAGGTCAGAGGTGAACAGGAAGTGCCCAGGGATAAATATTAGAAACATGGTCGCCCTCTGATCCCCTCTCTGCCAGCTCAGACCGGTTGTTTATCCCAAATGTAAATATAGAATATTAGCAGCACGTCCTAGAAATGACTGGCTCTGTTTCCGTCCCAGATTAGTCATAATGAGGTGTAAAATACACGAGGTGAGAGGCCAAACAACTGAACACGCTTTAGAGATATTATCTGGCTTTGTGCCGAAAAGCATCCTACCGTATGACTTGTATTACTCAGTACGTATATTGTGCACATTATGCAATAATAATAATAATAATAATAATACAACATTTGTGTCTGAGTAGTTGATTTTTAATAAAACAAACAGATTTCAACTTTTTTCTTTTTGTTGCATGAAGGAAACGTGTTTTTAATTGCCATTTATGAGCAGATTTGACTGTTTTATCCTCAATATTTAACTCTGAAAATCTATTATAGTTTTCTATATAAGTTATTACATGTTTAAAACTATGATCATCTAAACAAAGAGTGGAATAAGCATAAACCATTTCAATATTTAATGTGTGAAAATTATTGCTATACATTTTTCAAAAATTAGGACTGTCGCACAGTTGCGCACTTTAATATTTTGCCCCTAAAGAAGTTTTTTCAAAAGTTATTTCAATTGTTAACCAAGTAGATAAAAGTGTCAATAGTCTAGTTTCCGTCCACCTTTCGCGCTATTTTGTTATTGACAAAGTGAAAATGCAGAAAAACATTAATTGCGACATTTGCCGCCTTCTGCCCGTTTCCATTCAAATGGACGTTTATGGATAAAAATGGCGTGCGTGATGACGTCATGCTTAAAAATACACTTTGTTGCATAAGTTTTGGTTTAGCACAAAATAAATCTGCCCTGAAGCCGTTTCCATTCAGAAATGTGTTTATCGCTAATCCTTCATCTAATCTACAGCATCGCCATGACAACTGCATCATGACCCGCATATTTCTCCAGCAACTTTTAACCCCCAACTGAACTTGATCATCATCTCAAAAGTATTTTAGCTTCATAATGCAAATTTACATTTTCTGAAGAAGCAGTAAATGCGATCTGATGTAAAGAGGGTTTGATTTAAAATATTTAAACGTTTTAAAATGTTCAAAAGCTGGTTTTCTCAAAGTGAACTCATTGGACAAATAGTTCAGATAGTTTATAGTCTTGATAAAAGTCTAGAACATTCTGAGAGCCGACTTTATTCATCAACAGAACAGAGTAAAGGCTCATTTAAGTTTGTGTAAAGAAAAGGCATATATAGGTCTAAATATATATTTTTTTCTGTTTGGTATTACATTTTTTTAATTTAATGCTTTTTTCATGTGGTAATTAATTTTTTTAAATGTAATTATTTTTTCGTTTGGTAATTGTTTTTTTTAATTTAATGCTTTTTTCGTTTGGTAATTAATTTTTTTAATTTAATGCTTTTTTCATGTAGGTAATTAATTTTTTTAATTTAATGCTTTTTTCATGTAATTGGGTTTTAATTTTTTTTTTAATTTGATGTTTTTTTAGTTTCGTAATAAACATTTTTAATTTAATGCTTTTTAATTTGGTAATTAATTTAATTTAATACAGGGGATTTTGCCGTCATTTTTTCAAAAGTAAAACTAAACAATAATTTAATAGATTTGGGCTGTAATTGTGCCAAAAAAAAAAAAAAGAAGCACTGACGCTTTTCTCCTAATATTGTGTATTTATTTTTTATTTAAAACATCTTTGTGCACAGAAGTGATGTTTTTTGTATTGTGGGTAATTCTGTAACTGCCACCTATTATTTTGAATGGTGTGAAAAAGTAAAACAGTGTTCATTCATTTGTTCTCCTTGTACTTATCGATGACCGGTGCATGATACGAGATATTCGTGTTGCACTCCTGGAAGTGTCCCGTTTGCAGATCGGCTCTATATGCCGTAAAGATCGCGTACAATAGCTGGGCTTTCAGTACAGTCGTCATGGTAACACAGGCTAACGATTAGGGGCAAACTCTATCATGTGACACCACATGTTTGCGTTAATGCCCATTATATCGACAAAAACTGTTTCCAAACCAGTTTAGCGCGACATTTGAAGTATCGACATGGAGTTTGTGCGCTTAGAGTTAAACGGAAAAATTGAATGGAAACGTAGTTAGTGAAGAGTGTGCTTGAGATGAAATATTAGACAAAACAAAGAAACATCAAGGGAAATATCACTTTTACTGGGCATTTCCAATCACGCTGTAATTTTGCCAATTTATTCAAAAATGTGATTTAATTTAGTGTATTTAGGATAAATAATATTTTAGCTATGAAATCAGTCTTAGCAAGACAAAAATAAGTTGTATGCTTTTACATACAATGTTGGACAACAACTTGTGAGAGTGTGATAAATGTTTCATAAAACTTGTGCTAAAAGTGCCCCAAGTTGATGAAACGCCCAATAATGTACGCTTGGCACTTTTGGGCACTCAACTGTGTTCTGCTTCATTCATATAGAGCAGATACAGTAAGAGAAGTATGTTCGTTACACCCACAGCCTTTGCATGTTTATTTACACGTATCAAGTGTCTCACCTCCTCTAGGGGGAGCTCTTTTAAACGGGCCAGAGAGCTCGACAGCAGCCCAACGATGAATGGTGTTGGAGTACACACAATGTCCATCATGGCAGGTGGGAGAACTGGGATGTATGTGTGTTGCCAGGTGAACGGGTAAAGCAATGCCACCATGGCATGACAACACTTAGAGAGAGTACTACAGAGAGAGAGAGAGAGAAAGATGTATATTTATTGTGATTGGAATTTCTGTGCTTGCATATTTCCACCAGATGATGGCAGTAAAGATGAAGAATGTGTTAGTGGTGTTTAATAAGGTTATCTTACCTGTTGCTATTGCTCATACTGAGAATAAGGTGTTTTCTTCACCCTGCATGATATTCATTCCACAGCATTTGTGTTTTGGATGTGAATGACGCCTCAAGTCATTCAGCTTGTTGAGGAGAGGTGTGCGATTACTTTACTTACTATTTTGTCATGGTGTGCAAAAAAAAAGGCAAAACTTTCCCATAGATTTACATTGAAGGAGGGTTGGGCTATTATGCAACCACCGATCAACCACTGTTGCATGTGACTTTTGTACTATACGAATGTGCTTTATGATATAAATAACTAATCATTATTTTGCCACAATACAGTAATGAGAATTACTTTTTTTATATTTTATCTTTTTCAATATTCTTAATATTTTATTGAACAATTTTTTTTACTTAATATTATGTAAGTCATATTAAGTAAAAGTTATATATATATACATTTTCTTTTACATTTATTGTATTTTATTTTGAGTGAAATATGATCTGGATATTTTTTTATTTATTATTATGAATATATATATCTGTCTTGAGCTGTGAAAAATGGTTCCACATTCAACACTTCCTCCTATCTTTCTTTTCCGGTCCTCTTCTGACCTATGTCTCTAAACTCGTAACAGATTTTCTTCTTAATTAGTCTATTTTTATTTATGTATTTTTTTCCACTGTCTAGACGTAAATGTCTCTTGCCGCTCAGGTACGGTCATTGAATGCACGTAAATCCCTACATGTGAACCACTGGCATTCAGTCTTCTGGAATGGTCAAAAAGCCTAATTTGAGCCCAAATTCCCAGTGAGCAAACACACAGTGAGAGTGAGGGACTGTACCCGAGTTTGTCAGCGGTGAAGATCACCCTTCGCTCCAGCAGAAGAGAAGCAAACACTCGCAGAAGCAGACGCAAACTCAGAGAAGAGAACAAACACTCAAAATCCACGTGCTCCAAACGGGAATCTGACGGGCGACACAATTCAATCACCTACAGAATGAGAAACAGGATTATCAAACTCAAGTTTAATGCTGAAAGGTTCCCCACATAATTCCAGAAAGTTGATCTTAAATGGGTGTCAATCAAAACTGACCCCACTAACATCAGTATCTGGGTCTTATACTGTAACTGCTGTAACTCCTCAAATCTAAGATATGGCCTAATCTCCAGAAAACGTTTCATTTTCCCTCATATGAGCTCACTTCTGTTCCTGAGCCCGGAAGAAAGTTCTTAATGCTGATGGTCCGGCCGGGTGCTGGAAACGGCGCTTCCATGATTCCTCTCATGAACGGCTGGACCAGCGCAGGAGAGATGGCTCGTCTCTTCTCCACCTCATCCAGGATCTAAATCAGATAGAAATGAACTATTACATTTTTACGTTTACATTTACATTTATGCATTTGGCAGACACTTTTATCCAAAGCGACTTACAGAGCATTTATTACAGGGACAATCCCCCCGGAG
>NC_068324.1:2556409-2583909 GCF_025860055.1 Xyrauchen texanus
GGTGGGGCGTGTGGTGAGTTGTGCGTGGATGCCGCAGAGAATAGCGTGAAGCCTCCACACATGCTACGTCTCCGCGGTAACATGCTCAACAAGCCCTCAAAATGCGCGGATTGAAGGTCTCCGCCACCCGGATTGAGGCGAGTCACTACGCCACCACGAGGACTTAGAGCACATTGGGAATCGGCCAGTCCAAATTGGGGAGAAAATAAAAATCAACACCTGGGACATGAAAGTTCCTGAAGTTGAAGAAACACCAAAACACACGCTTCGCATTTCTGCTTTTAAACCCTCGCCCTAAAACAAAAATGGCAACCCTTAGGGCTACGTGGTGATTCAAGCACGTCACAGTTGTTGTCGAAAGAGCTCAATTTGCTTTTGAATCTGGAACATTCTGCAATTTTATTCTCACCTTTCAGTTTCTCCTCCGTGTCACTTTCGGACTCGCTGTTTTCGTCAGTCACTGTACCACAGAAAAGAGAGAGAGGTCAAAGGTCACCAAAGAGTCAGTATGCAGGTACTCGGCGAGTCATATTTCACGCTCGAGTGCACACATGTATCCTATAAAACAGCATAATTCTGTCATCCCTGTAAAAGTGGGTCAAACGCAACTGACCCGAAACTGTAAACGTGTCCATAAAGCTAAGTGGACACACATGTGAAGGGGGCTCGGGCTGTCCCACAATGCATTGCTCAACAAAAATGATTTTTGGGTGAACTATCCCAATAAGGGATATATAATGCTTATTAAAAGTAAAGCTTTAATTGAAAATGATAGCTCTAAATTTAGCCAAAACGTAACATTTGTATTCTTGCCTACACACACCTCTTCCCGAACTGGACTCGGCTGACTGCGAGACCCTCTTCATCTTCTTCTTCCCCCGTCGGACCTCAAAGATGCCGTTGATTTTTTGCACCATCTGTTGGGGAAAAAAAAAGACAAAACCATCGTCTTTATCAGAGAGATTCTTGCCAAGACTTTCACAAAGGAGTTCTGAAGGAAATTACTTTTCCCTCCATTTTTCAGATTGTTCTTAGGCGTCTTTCCCGCCCGTCACATCTTTCTTTAGTTTTATTAGCAGCCAGACCAGAACCATAAATCACTGATAAGTTCAGGATTAAACTGGCCCTGTTTTTAATAAATAAATACTGGATGGTTGTTGATCTGTCAGTGTGATGAAAAATGACAATTTCTTTATTAAAAAGTCCAACATAGAATAACGTTACTATAACGATATTTTTGCATCATTAACTATATTAACGCATCATTTGAAAAAGACACATTTTAACACTTGTATTACAGACTCACCTACATTTACACACTTATTCCAATGTGATTAGCTTGCATGCAAGATCACCTAATAGAGTGCTGAACACGTCGACTTCAAACACGCAAGCTGACACGTGAGACGAAAGTGTCATAGAAGCGACGTGAAATTATGTGGTTGCTTCATAAAATGTGCTTTCCTCTACTAGTTTGCTTTTAGGACACTATCTGTTAGGTTTAGGTTGAGAGGTGCATTTTACTCAGTAAAACCTCTAATATTAACCTTAAAATCCTCGTCTGTTTACAACATTAATTCACTCGCTTTTGGCGCCCCCTGCTGGACATTTCACTCGCTTTTGGCGCCCCCTGCTGGACATTTCACTCGCTTTTGGTGCCCCCTGCTGGACATTTCACTGCTGGACATTTCACTCACTTTTGGCGCCCCCTGCCTGACATTTCACTCGCTTTTGGCGCCCCCTGCTGGACATTTCACTCGCTTTTGGCGCCTCCTGCTGGACATTTCACTCACTTTTGGCGCCCCCTGCTGGACATTTCACTCACTTTTGGTGCCCCCTGCTGGACATTTCACTCACTTTTGGCGCCCCCTGCTGGACATTTCACTCACTTTTGGCGCCCCCTGCTGGACATTTCACTCACTTTTGGCCCCCCCCTGCTGGACATTTCACTCACTTTTGGCCCCCCCCTGCTGGACATTTCACTCACTTTTGGCGCCCCCTGCTGGACATTTCACTCGCTTTTGGCGCCCCCTGCTGGACATTTCACTCACTTTTGGTGTCCCCTGCTGGACATTTCACTCACTTTTGGCCCCCAGCTGGACATTTCACTCACTTTTGGCCCCCCGCTGGACATTTCACTCACTTTTGGTGCCCCCTGCTGGACATTTCACTCACTTTTGGCGCCCCCTGCTGGACATTTCACTCACTTTTGGCGCCCCCTGCTGGACATTTCACTCACTTTTGGCCCCCTGCTGGACATTTCATTCACTTTTGGCCCCCTGCTGGACATTTCACTCACTTTTGGCGCCCCCTGCTGGACATTTCACTCACATTTGGCCCCCCCATGCTGGACATTTTACTCACTTTTGGCGCCCCCTGCTGGACATTTCACTCGCTTTTGGCGCCCCCTGCTGGACATTTCACTCACTTTTGGTGTCCCCTGCTGGACATTTCACTCGCTTTTGGCCCCCCCCCTGCTGGACATTTCACTCACTTTTGGTGTCCCCTGCTGGACATTTCACTCACTTTGGCCCCCGCTGGACATTTCACTCACTTTTGGCCCGCCCCTGCTGGACATTTCACTCACTTTTGGCCCCCTGCTGGACATTTCACTCACTTTTGGCCCCCTGCTGGACATTTCACTCGCTTTTGGCGCCCCCTGCTGGACATTTCACTCACTTTTGGCGTCCCCTGCTGGACATTTCACTCACTTTTGGCGCCCCCTGCTGGACATTTCACTCGCTTTTGGCGCCCCCTGCTGGACATTTCACTCACTTTTGGCGTCCCCTGCTGGACATTTCACTCACTTTTGGTGTCCCCTGCTGGACATTTCACTTTCTTTTGGCGCCCTCTGCTGGACATTTCACTGGGAAACTGCAGCCAAACGCTTAAAGAGGCACGTAATTTCATTTGACAAAAATATGACAGCATAAACGTCATATTTACATTTACATTTACATTTATTCATTTGGCAGACACTTTTATCCAAAGCGACTTACAAAAGAGGAAGAACATCAGCGAATCATCTTAGGGAGACAGTGGTACAAAAAGTGCCATATTACAAAGTTTCACTATCATCATAATAGTATACAAAACAGATTTAAGTGCAACAAGAAATGTAAATATATATATATATATTTTTTATTTATTTATTTATTTATTTTTTATTGACTGGTTAAGTGCTTTTGGAAAAGATGTGTTTTTAGCCGCTTTTTGAAGATAGAGAGTGAGTTAGCTTCCGGATTGAGTTGGGAAGGTCATTCCACCACCGTGGTATGATGAAACTGAAAGTCCGGGAAAGTGTTTTGGTGCCTCTTTGTTTTGGTACGACAAGGTGACGTTCCTTAGCCGACCGCAGGCTTCTGGTGGGAACGTAGCTCTGCATAAATGTTTTAAGGTATGCTGGAGCAGACCCAGTGACTGTTTTTTATGCCAGCATCAGGGCCTTGAATTTAAAACGGGCATGAACCGGCAGCCAGTGGAGAGAGACAAAGAGTGGTGTAACATGTGCTCTCTTAGGCTCATTAAAGACCAGACGTGCTGCTGCATTCTGGATCATTTGGAGAGGTCTAATAACACATGCAGGAAGGCCTGCAATGAGAGCGTTACAGTAGTCCAGTCTAGTTATGACAAGGGACTGAACGAGCAGTTGTGTGGCATGTACAGAGAGGAAGGGTCTTATCTTCCTGATATTGTAGAGTGTAAATCTACAAGATCTTGCAGTTTTTGAAATGTGGTCTGTGAAATTTAGCTCATCATCAATGGTTACCCCTAGATTTCTGACCGTTTTGGAAGGCGAAACTGTAGTTGGACCCAGCTGCACGTAAATTGTACTACAGTTACAATTTAAATAATTGGTAATTAGAATACAGTTACATTCAAAAAGTAGTTTGATTACTGAAGAGATTACTTTGCATTTTATTGTCATTTGTTACATAGTTTGGAGCAGAAGAAATAGAAATAAACCATGTGTAAATTGTTAGCTTTATGCTAAGCTAAAATGCTATATCTAGCCATTTTACATGCACATGTTACCAGACTGAAAGGTCACGAGTACAAGCGGCCAAAATGGGCTTCCTCAGAAGGGTGGCGGGCTTCTCGCTTAGAGATAGGGTGAGGAGCTCAGTCATTCGTGAGGAGCTCGGAGTAGAGCTGCTGCTCATTTGCGTCGAAAGGAGCCAGTTGAGGTGGTTTGGGCATCTGGTAAGGATGCCCCCTGGGCGCCTCCCTAGGGAGGTGTTTCAGGCACGTCCAGCTGGGACGAGGCCTCGGAGAAGACCCAGGACTAGGTGGAGAGATTACATCTCCACACTGGCCTGGGAAGGCCTCGGGGTCCCCCAGTCAGAGCTGGTTAATGTGGCTCGGGATAGGGAAGTTTGGGGCCCCCTGCTGGAGCAGCTGCCCCGACCGACTTCAGATAAGCGGTTGAAGATGGATGGATGTTACCAGACACGAACATATTTATAATCAAGAAAATTCACGTTGGATCATAATTTCTTTTTTTTAGTTAGACCTTTGATATTAGGCCAAAAATCATATTCTTGATAATAATTTTTGTATTTTTTTCCTGTAAAAATATCTCAAAATCCTTGACTTGACCCCAATTTTATTGATCTTGTTTTAGAAGCAACACTGCATAAGATATTTGGGTTTTTCAGAGAATATATTTTTAACATGTGTATTTTGTCTCACTGTACTGGCAGAGCTTTTATAGTCAAAACAAGTGATTGAAAAAATTCTACCAGTGCTGAAGAAGTAATCCAAAGCAATCAATCGTTTTTGTTTAGTCGTGGAATATGATAATAACCCTTGACCTTTGGAATTTTTCTGCGTCTCCGGTTGTAGGGGTCGCCCGACAGGCACGGGGTATCATCAGGGCTGCTGGGCGTTGATGGAGGGCTGACTCGCGATGGGGAAACCATGCCACCGTCTCTACCTGTCTTGCGTAGTTCCAGGAGCTTGAAACTACGTCCGTCAGAGTTCTGTCTGAAGAATCCAGGCTTAGAGGAGAGCTGTCATTGAGAAATGATAAAAGAAGTGATTTTGTTATAATAATGACGTGTTTGCGCCAGTTAGAATTCATTAAGAATGCTGTATAAATACCTTGGATGGTGTGTCGGGAATAGGGGAGGAAGGGTACGAGGGAACAGGATGCTTGCTCCCAAGACATCGAATTTCCGACTCTATATCTTCATATGGGTTCTCCTTCGATGGAGGATCTTTCAAGAAATATTTATGTACATTTAGTCATTTAACAGACCTTTTTTTAAGCCACTTGATTATACAAATGTTATGCAAAATGATTCAGTTTGCTGTGTCATAACAAACAATTGAAAATCAGCTTCTATAATTATGGGCTGTAAACCATCATGGCATGTTTAGTTATGGCCATTTATTGCTTGAATCCCCCTGTCGACGTGACCTGATGTAGTCCCATTTTTCTGCAACGAGATGTCAACCTGACGTCATGTGCTTGGTTGGTTTTGTATTCCTTTGCTCCAGATGTTTGAAGGTTTTCCAGAGTTTCTACGCAAACTTGAGTGTCATTTAGCTTTTGCATCTCTGGTGGTGCTAATAGGACGACAAGCTCTTGGTTTGTGAGAAGAACGAGAGAGGGGAAGAAAGGGGGATGTAGAAAACCTCTGTCATGTCGATTTATTCACCAGATGTGCCGAGTGGGAGAAGAGCTTAGATGTCGGGACACTCAGTTCTAGAACGCAACGCTCCACGTTCAAAGCCATTAGAAGGACAGCTCTTTGCCAGGGCAGATAGAGCATCTTAAGATCCCATGATCGGAAAGGGCCATTACATAAGTAGACACATTAATCGGTATAAGTAGGAGGATTACGCACACAAATTAAAGGAATGCTCTAGGCTAAATTGACAGCGTTATGTGGCATAATGTTGTATGATGTTTACCACAACAAAATTTGGGTTACAGTGAGGCACTTACATACAATGGAAGTGAATGGAGCCAGACCATAGACATCAAAATACTCACTTAGTGATTCTTTCTTATTTTTCTCCCATTTATGGAATGCCCAATTGCCACCACTTAGTAGGTCCTTGTAGTGTCGCAGTTACTCATCTCAATCCGGGGTGGTGGAGGACAAGTCTCAGTTGCCTCTGCTTCTGAGACTGTCAGAAGTGACTCGTGACCAACGTGACTCGTTGTGAATGACACCGCGGAGACTCACAGCATGTGGAGGCTCATGCTACTCTCCACGATCCACACGCCCCATTGAGAGCGAGAACCACTAATCACCACCACGAGGAGGTTACCCCATGTGACTCTACCCTCCCTAGCAACCGGGCCAATTTGGTTGCTTAGGAGACCTGGCTGGAGTCACTCAGCACACCCTGGATTCGAACCCAAGACTCCAGGTGTGGAAGTCAGCGTCTTTACTCGCTGAGCTACCCAGGCCCCCTTCGGTGTGATAAAATCAGGGATTCACCACTGTCAGAGCTTGTCACCACATGTTACACCGTCATGACAACAAAGTTGCACTGATAAGCTCAATAAGCGATTTTATCACACTAAAATCGTGTTAACGCGCATTGTGGCTTTACTATTGAAACCGTGAGTATTTCATGTTTACATACTGACTCCTTTCATTTCACTCGCCCCATTTAATTCAATTGTAAATGCCTCACTGTGACCATTTACAAGGGGGAGTCTCAATATTTACTTTTTGTGGTAATCAACTGAATCAATTGAGCTTAACTTGCATTGAACCCAGAACATTCCTTTAAGCTTTGTCTGGCTAGTTAGACTACAGGTTTCTGTCATAATAGATAATCAAAGGTGAATAGAAGCACTGTATTTGTTTTGATGGATCATATACAGCATGGAAGAACAATTTTAAATGTAAATCATAAAATGCAACTAATCATGCATGTATAGTTAGTATAGCAAAATAAATACATAATATAGCAAAATAAATACATAAATATATGTATAGCTTCTCAACTTTTAAAATGGAGTAAAACAAATATTTAGTTGACATCAAAGGCAGTGCAGCCAATCAAACTCAATGCTACTTTGATGCAAATTCAAAACAAAGTCAAATTAGGAAGATTCCAACATTCTTGTTTGAATGATGAGGTTGTACCCTCATCCTCAAAAACCATGTACTATATAAGAATGGGGACAAAATGTGGGCCTGGGTAGCTCGGTGAGTATTGATGCTGACTACCACCCCTGGAGTCGTGAGGTCTCCTAAGCAACCAAATTGGCCCGGTTGCTAGGGAGGGTAGAGTCACATGGGGTAACCTCCTCGTGGTCACGATTAGTGGTTCTCGCGCTCAATGGGGTGTGTGGTGAGTTGTGTGTGGATCGTGGAGAGTAGCATGAGCCTCCACATGCTGCAAGTCTCTAAGGTGTCACGTGATCAGATGCGCGGATTGACGGTCTCAGAAGTGGAGGCAACTGAGACTTGTCCTCCGCCACGCGGATTGAGGTAACCGTGCCACCACGAGGACCCCCTAGTGGGAATTGGGCATTCCAAATTGGGAGAAAATGGCATAAAATAAAATAAAAAGATTGGGGACAAAATTTATAAATGTAAGTGTGGCAGGGCGGATGGCGGGGCCGGGTCGTGATCCTACACACCCGGTCCCGTATTAGGCAAACCTGTATTAGGCAAGCCTCCGAGAGGGATAAAGGTCGACTACAGAGGATCGTGCGGGAGAGAGAGATCGTTTACGGACATGTCCGTCATGTGTGTTTGTGTCTTCTGTTTTAGTTTGAAATTAAACTATTATTTATATTGAAAAGCCGGTTATCGCCTCCTCCTACATTGTCAAGCGAGAACCGGCTTGACAATGAAAATAATATTTTAATTACCAACTTAAACAAAAGACAAAACACACATATGACGGACATGTCCGTAAACGATCTCTCTATCCCGCACGATCCTCTGCAGTCGACCTTTATCCCTCTCGAAGGCTTGATTAGCCTAATACGGGACCGGGTGTGTAGGATCACGACCCCCGCCCTCCGCCCTGCCACAGTAAGAACTGGCCATTGAAAAACCCATATCGAGGTCCTGCTATTCTAAATGTTTTGGGGGCCGTGCATCCCACAAAGTCTACAGTGGTTACCGCCCTGCCTGAACCCCTCACTCAGTTGTTTTATATTTCTTTATCTTTTGTCTTATCTATGATTAGGACCTCACATCATGCCACTGAGATGACCAGATGTGGGGTAATCCAAACATAGAGGGCCAATGGTGAGGTTGAACAAAGAAACAAATGCTTGCGACGGGCTTGTGCCAATTTGATTCTAATTAAAGTTTCAAGCTCCAAGGTTTATATCGAATTGCTCTTTCAGGTGAACAGTCAAAGAGCGGATCAGTTGTCATTCCCTCTTTCCACTGAGTACGAGCGCTGGATCCAAACGTAAGCTTTAGTAACAGACCAATAAATCAGCCAGTGTGATCCATCGCTTATCGGATGGACGAATGGATGGATAGATTTGCTATTTCATAGATATTCATGCTATTGTGGCATTAATTGTCCCCTACACATTCTTCTTTACCCATAGATGGTGCAGTGCATTGTGTTACCTAGGATATCCTCATAGACGTTTTCTTCCGATAAAGTGCGAGTGAGTCCTAGCTTAGATAGCTCATACAAATCCGCTCGACAACCCTCCGCCGCTGACTGTAGAAGATCCTCAAACTCATAAGATTTCCTGCAGATTCAACAAATGCAAACAAAACTTACTTGAAAGAATGAGAGAACCAATCATGTCCACAGGAAATTGAAGAACGTCCACTGGAATAACAAGACTTCCTGTACAAGATTGGAGTTTGAGCAATCTTCAATTAAAAACAGACCCCCTAACCGCAGAAAAGCCAGAAGATTAAGATTGCACCACAATGTCAAGAAGTAAAAAAACGATGTATTTTCATAGATGGTGGGACTGATAAATACTGCCGTTAAAACTGCTTACCCTTATAAATATTGAGGAAAGTAATCCTTCAGGGGAGACTTTGTTTCAAAAGGTTTATTTTCACATTAGGGCGATATTAAAATCAGACAGTTGGCTACTTAATTTGAGAGGTTCTTTCAGTCCACGTATGAAACGGTACGTACCACAGAGAGCACTCTGGGATGAAGAATGATTGGAATAATCCTGACTGTATGGATCTGTTAAGCTTCCAAAGAAATAACTCAAAAGCTAAGCAAGGTGGATTAAGGCAAGAAGTTACTGATGTATCGTTTAACAGTCTGAAAATTAGCCCTCACTTAGCCAGCCCTTGCTTATGTGCTACCAATTTTTGTCATATTTGACTGGTGATTTGGCACATGCTATTAAAACACAAGCTTAGCGGACAGTTTGAGATTTCAGACTTTCTCAGTTCAAGTAGATAGTAGCTGTAAATGTCTATTGCCTACATAGAAAATAGTATAACTAGCATCAATGTCGCGCTGACACCTTAGTGGCGTAGATGCATCGTTACGCAAATCAATGGAAGTTCTCACCGATGTCATTGTAGAAATGCACTATTCGCAGTCAATCATGATTCAATTATTTTGCAACTGAGCGTCCAATTAAAGGGCAGTATATTGAGATAAAGCGAGTAGTATTCAACAGGCAATGTGCTCTCAATATGGCGACGTCTCACCAATGTGTGCCTAGCACTATGTAAAATAAAGCAGCTTTTTCTCAAAGGCCAATTTTCCAAAACACCCGAAATTAAGCCCAATTCCAGTGTTAATGAGAGGCGGAAATGCAGCAAAATCAATGCGTTACTAAACAAACATTTATTATCCACATTAATCCATTTTCACTTGAAACTCTCCTTTTCGTTTACCTAATGTCACAGTTTCCCAAATATACAGTACTTGAGGCCAAGTACTGTTCTAGTGTGGACGAAAGGCGAAATTAATGCATGTTCAAATGAAAATGAAAACTTTTTCGGTTTCCTAGAGTTACTTGGGGAGGCTGTGGCTCAGGTGGTAGAGCGGGTTGTCCACTAATTGCAGGGTTGGCGGTTCAATTCCCGGACCACATGACTCCACATACCAAGTGTCCTTGGGCAAGACACTGAACCCCAAGTTGCTCCCAATGGCAGGCTAGACCCTTACATAGCAGCTCTGCCGTCATTGGTGTGTGAGTGTGAATGGGACACAGTGTAAAGCACTTTGGTAACTGCTAAGGTTAAAAAAGGCGCTATATAAATACAGACCATTTACCATTTAGAGTCATCTTTGCCTAAAGCAGTAGTATCCCAACCTTCCCAAACAACGGGTTAGTGTTAACAAGGGGGTAACAGAACCTCAACTGCATGAGGATGAAGCGCACCAAGTAGTGAGTTTGTTTTTATTTGATCTTAAAAAAGCGTAATAACCACACCATCTATCGCTATCATCGAACTATCTATCTACAGTATACATTCTGTATACTGTATGCATAAAATATATTGTATACTGTATATATGAGTTCATACACAGGGGTTGGGGGTGCTCTTTCTTACATGTAAGAAGGGTGAGGCTTTAAGGAATAAAGGGTGTGAACCACTGGTCCAAATGATATGGTTATGGAGACATTTTGACGTTTTACGATGGAGGAAAACGCTGTTCCAGTGTGGATGAGAGGCTTAAACATGGCAAAATCAATGTGTTTTCAAACGAAAATGTATTAGTGTGGATTGACATGAGTGTCAATTGCGATCTAGAAACTGTGAATTTGGAGTGCCAGTTACTTAATGTTAGATTTGGTTGTAATCCATCTGATTTTCATCCTCTTACCTGTTGTTACTGTCTCGAGCTCGTCCTGATGGTCTTCTACAAACCCCTGGAGGTGGAGGGCAGGATGGAAGTGGTGGGGCAGGTATGAAAGGTAAAGGGGGTAGATTCCGTCTACCCTTGATGGCCGTGGGGTTGTTTGTCTGCTTGTGGTGTTGAAAGGTTCTTTGGGGTTTTGGTAAAGGGTTAATAGAAGGCACTCCAGGTTCACTGTAGACGTTCTCAGGGTCTCGACCTTGACGGCTGCCAGGTCGGCTGCTCACAACGTCTAGAATCCCGAAGATCGGTTCCACCCCCCTCTTCTCCATCTCCTCCTGTTCCTCCTTGGAAGCCGGGCAGAAATAATTGCCTGGCATTGCCAAGGATAACATGGAAGGAGTCTCCTTCATGGCTTGCTCAAGTTTTTTTATGTGTGTCAATACTGACTTCTTATCCTTACAGGTTTCTGACGTGTTCCCCAATGGGGCTTTTTCTGAAATACATTCTTTGTCCTTCGAAGGTCCCTCAGGAGTGTGTTGAGATTCTCCAAACTTGCTTCCTTTTTCTTTGCCAGAGTTCTTTCTCTCCCTGTTTAAAACTCTCTTGCTGTCTTTCCTTTGTACCTCATTCTGGACCTTCTTCACATTTTCCGTTTCTTTAAGTCCTGTGGTTTGGGGCGTTGTCACGGTGGTCTCTGTTTTACCTTCCCATTGGGAGATCTTGTCCCGAATGCTGGCCGTACTTTTGAGACCTGAGGGAGTCCTTGAGGACTTGTTACAACCGTTCAGGCCATTCTCAGTGGGCCGAGGATTGGAGGGCCCATTGTGAGCAAGCATGATGGTGTCTCCCGGGCTTTGGTTGAGGTTTCTCAGAGACGTGAGACTGTCCCCAACCCCACACAGGTCTGGCAGCGGAAGAACCACAGACTGTGCCTGGTCGAGCTTCAGCCCGCAGCAGTGGAGCCTGGAAGAGCCATGCAAAGATGTTAAAGACATTGAGAGTGTCTGAGAGCCACTAAGTTATTAGAAAGTAATTATAGAGTCTTGAAAGTAAAACTATATCTTCAGCCACCAACACATCTCAAAATGTAATTAATGCAAACTAACATTTTAAGAATAACCCATTTCTAACAACCACAAAATGTTATGCATACCAGTGTGGTTATTTAGATGGCATGCAGCACAAACCAAAAGCTTTTCAACCATTGGGCTGAACGGTCATGTGCATGGTGAGTTATGGTTCAAGTAACATTTCCACTTGTGGACAGTCCAGTATGGTACGAGTTCAAACCGTTCCTGGACTGCCTGGACTTTTCAGCACGGATAAATAACCGCACTAAACATTGATGGTGGAACGCCTTTAATATGTGGCTACTAACGATTGATCACTTGCTCAATCAGCCCATTGTATTTTGTGCTGCACCACAATGGTAAAAGAAACCGCAACCATGCCAGCGAGCCCGGGATGGTACGGAACAGTTCTGCAACAAGGACCGTTCGGCTCGGTGTTGGAAAAGCGGCTAAAAATTCCCCATTGGCATTGAACTCATAGTTGACTCAAAGATTCTGTCAAAAACCTAATGTCGCTCCAGTGCTATAAGTGCTATAATCAAATATGGCAGCTACATCGATAACATCACACCTCATTGGATTTCATCGCATCATTATCGACAAAGCACTTTGTAAATAATTTGATTTTGATAGGAGTGAATCAGGACTTGCATTTTATTCTGTTCATTACACAAAGTGACCATATGGAGTGGTGGTGGTGGCGTTGTGGACTAAAGAACATAACTGGTAATCAGAAGGTCGCTGGTTCGATCCCCACAGCCACCACCATTGTGTCCTTGAGCAAGGCACTTAACTCCAGGTTGCTCCGGGGGGACTGTCCCTGTAATAAGGGCACTGTAAGTCGCTTTGGATAAAAGCATCTGCAAAATGCATAAATGTAAATGTAAATATCTCTTTAGAAGACGTGGAATATAGTGCATGAGTCGTATCGATTACTTTTACTGAGGTTTCATGGGTTTTTTAGTCCTTTTTGTCCAACCACTGGGTCAAAGTTCAGGGCACAGACGTGCATCGTTCTCTTTATTTAATTGGAGTCAATAAACACCATCTTGGACTCCATCCAATGGCACCATCCAACAAACAAACAAAGTAAATGCGCATCTACCAACTTTGTTTGTGTGCCAACTCCACAAAATGTCAGAGAAAAATCTATTCTCCAACATGCCTTCAAACGGGCATGCCAAATAGTGATTCTTCTTTTCAAATACAAACTGTTGGCTCAAACTTTCAAAAACTTTCTTTTGGCATGTTGTTTTCATTCTGGCTAATGTATCTCATTTCATGAAGCTCAAGGCAGCAAAGAGGAAAAGCTAGGTCAAACTCAAAAACCCTAAAGAACAGGAGCACAGAGAGACAGGGGGTGAGGGGAGATAGGAAAGGCAGACAAATGAGGAGAACATCCTAAAAGACTTGGACGACATGATATGTGATTGTCTTTTTCTCTTCTCCTTTGAGTATGAGCTAAAAGGAGCTCAATCTCTGGAATGGCAAATCAGATATAAACCAAAGTCTCGTCTACCAGCAAAGCTTACAGAGAAAAGGGGTTTGAGGTATTAAGAACCAACAAAGGTGTTGGAAAGAAAAGACTCACAGGTTTCACTCATTCACACATTGCAGGCTTTCAAGTTTGTACTAACACGCTGGCTTTCCAGACCATCGTGGGTTGGCAGCGCCAAAGGGGTTGGTCACGCTTTATATTTGGTGTCTTACACCTAATATAATAAACCTTACCGTGTAGCTACATTTAGTTCTGCAAAATTCTCATTAGATCTGCTGCTACTGAGGTTAATGTACGGGTAGGTTAAGGAGTATAGGGATAGGGTTAGGGGTTTGAATTAGGTTTTAGGATAAGGGTTGGTAAGGGGTAAGGTTAAAAGCTGTGGCTCAGGTGGTAGAGCAGGTTGGCCACTAATCGCAGGGTTGGCGGTTCGATACCCGGCCCACATGACTCCAAATGCCGAAGTGTCCTTGGGCAAGACACTGAATCCCAAGTAGCTCCCAATGGCAGGCTAGCGCCTTGCATGGCAGCCCTGCCATCATTGGTGGGTGAGTGTGTGTGTTATGAATTCTTTCAATGCTTACATTATTCAAAAGGTTTGGTTTGTATTGTATATCATTGAGGAATTTCAATTGAAAGTGAGCTTCACTATGCCCTACTCACTTCGAAGGGTGCAGGACCAAACTGTCTGGGAACCCTTGAATCTGAATGTTACATTGACTGTAGTATCCAAATAGATTTTTACAGCTGTTAAGATGTTTGTGATATATCATCGGTCAAAAAAAACATAATCCGGCCAAACTCATGGCATTGGTTAAGCCGATGTTGTCATGACACGCTGTGCAAACAAACAGCCTTCAATTCCGTCTGGTGTCTCTAGTGGGGCAGAAATTGTGTACAGCGACTTTAGTTCAATTTCTAGTGACAAAACACACGTACCCGTTAGCTGATTGGTCGGTGCAGTCCTCTGTGTTCGTACAGAGCAGTAATGCTCTCCCGCCAGTCATGGTGCTAGCAGACGGCATTCTAAACATAAAAACACACATTAATAATGTGAACATGAACCATGATAATACTGTGTTTTGGGCATGTTCTATGATTATACCATGGTTTTATGGGAATCTACCATGATAACATGATAACACCATAAATTTAGATCATGGTAATACTGTAGTATTCTTTGGCACATCAAGGAGTGCCATGTAAATACCATGATGAATGAATATGCTTATTTTGTAAGATGACAGAAACATCCCATGTGTCACAACAGCGTGTGGTGATGTGCGCGAGGCTGAACGATGTCTGTAGAGAGCGAGGCCGAGAGAAGAAGAGCGGTAAGGATTGACACCTGTGGAAAATTATCTCTAACAGCTGTTTGTGTTTGCAGTGAGAGCTGGGAGGGATAAATAGGCAGTCCGAACCGCCGGAGGAGAGAGACGATGCTGTCTCGGTTAAAGAGAACATTTACTTTGATTAATAAGCAATGGAGTGTTTTGTTTTGTTTTGAGTGTGTGCGCTGGAAAGCGACCTGTAATAAACTAAGCTAAAGACTATGAGCTGGTTCCCGCTCCCTCATTTTCCCTTGAGACTGACCTGAGACCTGTCACACAGTGGTTGTGAAATATTGGATGTTTTCATTTTCAAAAGTCACTTATTTTCAGACAACAACAACAACAACATCCCCATAACAGTACTTGATTAAGTCCTGAAGACTGAATGACTCACAACCCAAATACCAAAGACCATATTTAGAGAGTTACTATAATTACAGATAGATATATGGCAACATCTGAAACAAACTAGTATCTGAAATAAACAATCCCTATTTGGCTCACAAAAACGTAATTTATTAGTGATGTTTGCTAAGGCAAGCATGTCTATAACTTTAAGGCACAATTAGAGATAAGGATTTTAACAAACCCCATGTATTACATTTTGGCGTGTAAACAGGACACAGAATGTCTTTTCAAAGTTCAAACGTTCTTGTCAAAGTTTCGTTCGACTTAAACGACTTAAACTTGACTCAGCGTGACCTCCGACCTCTCACTTCTTTCTACTCTGTGTTTTAAAGAGCCAGTAATTATCAGCCAGCCAATAAAGAACTTGCTAAGCAGTTGAGTCTGTTTATGAGTGATCCACGCTCTCAAAACAGGTGTTACCATTTAGCTAGCACATTCGTGAGGATTGTCAAGTGTGTTTTGCCAAACGGAAGTATGACAATGTCCATGGGAGACATGTGGGGTGAAACATAAACGGACCACATATGTTTCCATGTTCAGCGAGCACACATGCGCAAGGCCTCAACCATTACCTCACATTCTACCACCACACATCCGATGATGTAAAGGTCATTAAATTGTGCTATTTCAAGACTTCCATGATGCTGTGCATTGTGATTGGCAGTCTGGGTCGTGTAGTTTGACTCTATTGGTACTCAGCGTGTTAATCAATCTGTGTGCTAATACTTTGGCATCTCACCTGTCTATCTGTCTGTCTGTCTATCTAGCTGTCTTGTCTACTATTTGGTTTGCTGTCTGTCTGTCTGTCTGTCTGCCTGCCTGTCTGTCTTATCTATCTATCTATCTGTATGTCTGTCTATAAATCTGTCTGTCTGTCTATCTGTCTGTCTGTCTGTCTATCTATCTATCTGTCTGTCTGTCTATCTAGCTGTCTTGTCTACTATTTGGTTTGCTGTCTGTCTGTCTATCTGTCTGTCTGTCTGTCTGCCTGCCTGTCTGTCTTATCTATCTATCTATCTATCTGTATGTCTGTCTATAAATCTGTCTGTCTGTCTATCTATCTGTCTGTCTGCCTGTCTGCCTGCCTGTCTTATATATCTGTCTGTCTGTCTATCTATATATCTGTCTGTCTGTCTTATCTATCTATCTATCTATCTGTCTGACTGTCTGTCTGTCTGTCTATCTATATATCTGTCTGTCTTAACTATCTATCTATCTATCTATCTATCTATCTATCTATCTATCTATCTATCTATCTATCTATCTATCTATCTATCTATCTATCTGTCTGTCTGTCTTATATATCTGTCTGTCTGTCTGTCTATCTATCTATCTATCTATCTGTCTGTCGATCTGTCTGACTGTCTGTCTGTCTGATCTATCTATCTATCTGTCTGTCTGTCTGTCTGTCTGTCTGTCTGTCTGTCTGTCTGTCTTATATATCTGTCTTATATATCTGTCTGTCTATCTATCTGTCTGTCTATCTGTCTGTCTATCTACTGTCGTTGGCTCTCACATATTCTAATTCTTTCTCTCTTTTTCAGATAAACTGCGGTCTTAAATGATTTCAGATGTGTGTGTGTGTGTGAGTGTGTGTGTGTGTGTGTGTGTGTGTGTGTGTGTGTGTGTGTGTGTGTGTGTGTGTGTGTGTGTCGGGGAGAGTCGGATGTTTGTTGAGCAACATCATCATTTCCCACTGCTCTTTTATTTTCTCCCTCCCTGAAACTTAGAAGAACGAAGAAAGAGAGTTCTTGGAAGAAAAGTTTAAGTGTGAAATGTAACATTGGGGGAAAGGTCAATCACAAATTAGATCTCTTTAACATCTCAACAGTTCCCCTCAGCACTGAGATTAAGAGTCTTATCAGCTGTTTCTCCTGAGAGACATAAAGACCCCAGTTATCTCACGTGTCTCCTCTAGAGTTTCAGAAGAGATCTTAATGTCTTAATATAGCCACCAAGTCCAGTCTAGTCAAGCCATCTTCCCCGAAACGCATCTGAAGTCCTCAATAAATGTGTCAGGCACTGAATCCATGACTTATAAAACAGTAAATCTGGCAGTGGCCACATAACACAAGTCAGGTCTATAACACAAATCTTTTAAGCTTTAGTTCTTCTTTGTTCTCTTCACTATTGTTAAACATGACCCCTGCGAGATAAGGTGACTTAAACAATGATGCAGATAGAGTGACCCATCTGTTCCGACCCATAAAAACCTCCACATGACCTGAGGGACCTCTACCTGTCCCGCCTGCTGACCTGATGGCCATCAGCTGATTGGTTGACAAGAAGTTTATTGTTTTGGACAGAAACTGAAGGAATGGCTTAACTTTGAGACATCCAGTTGCTACAGTCTTGTAATGGACAGATGTTTCATTTTGGGGTAAACTATTCCTTTAAAATACATTTGTCCAAAAAAAGATAATTTGAGCGAAGGACAATGGGGGTCAAGCTACAGTAATCAGAGCCCATCAGTAACGTTATGTAAGTGACTCACAACCCTAAACAAGAGATCTCTATCATCGAAGTCACACAGAGCAGACACAGAGAAAGGAGACAATCCGCTGAGGGCAAAGTCTCTTTCCAGTGGACAAGAAAAGCTTTCAGTACGTGTGTGATAAATGCTGCGGTGTAAACATGTCAGATTTGTAGGGTTTTAATTACACCCGCGGGTTTGCACTTGTTTTGCAAATGCAAGGGCCAAATTTCTAGTAATGCCCTCACAATTATACTGATAATGCTTTGAACTTAAGTTGTGATGCAAAAGGTACCCAGAGGTGTGCCGAGTGACTCCAGTCAGGTCTCCTAAGCAACCAAATTGGCCGGTTGCTAGGGAGGCTAGAGTCACATGGGGTAACCTCCTCGTGGTGGTGATTAGTGGTTCTCGCTCTCAATGGGGCGTGTGGTGAGTTGTGTGTGGATCGTGGAGAGTAGCATGAGCCTCCACATGCTGTGAGTCTCCGCGGTGTCATGCACAACGAGTCACGTGATCAGATGCGCAGATTGACGGTCTCCGAAGCTCCACCCACGCAACCACGAGGACCTACTTATAGTGGGAATTTGACCTTCTAAATTGGCCTTTCAAAGTATATTCTTTTGACTCCAAGCCCATTGTGCATTAAGACTGCTTTGTGATACTCTTTAGCACGGTCAATGCCAGGCACATGTGCAGACGATGTGCACAGATGGGGCAGCTGTGGCTCAGGCGGTAGAGCGGGTCGACCGCTAATCGCAGGTTTGGCGGTTCGATTCCCGGCCCACATGACTCCACATGCCGAAGTGTCCTTGGGCAAGACACTGAACCCCAAGTTGCTCCCAATGGCAGTCTAGCACCTTACATGGCAGCCCTGCCGTCATTGGTGTGTATAGATGTAATGTAATATTGGTTTTGACAATGCCATGTTGAAGACAGATATTTGCTTCTCTGTAATCTCCGGTTATGTATTTTGCCGAAAGGTGTTTTAGTTTGGGATATAGACTGTATCGGTGCTGAACGCTGGTGTTCAACACTCCTGTGGCCGAGGCGGTAAGACGAGCCAGCTTTAACTCTCTCTTTCTCTCTCTTCTCCTCACAGCTGGTTCTCATTAAGCCTTCACTCAGGCCCTGGAGGCCCTCTAACAGATGACATCATTCTCTCTGCACCTCCCCAAAACAGACATCTGTGATGTCAACAGAGAAAGGACAACTTTGGTGATCACTGATATTGAGCGTACAAAGACAGAACACAATCACATTTTTCTGAATAGGTTCAGATTTTGAAATGCACTACCTATAATCAAGCAGAGAGAGATCCACCAATCAGAGCATGGCAGCAAACAAAGTGCACCAAAAGAGCTCTGCAGCGACCGCCCCCTCCCACGACGTACTGTGAACGATGCAATCGTGTCGTTTCCCTACACTTTCAAACTACTTTTATACAACATTTGTATGTATCGGAAGAATTTCCTAACTTAAATATATTCTTCCTTTACTTATAATCAATAAATTAAAATCAACAGTTTTATATTTTTCCATCGTTATTAATTCAATTACATTATTCACAATGCTTCATGAAATTGTGGTTATTCCCACATTAAAGATGCTAAATACTGAGTCTTGTTTAGGCAATCAGATATCAGCCCCTCCTTAAACACTCTTTCATCAACCTCGCAATGCCCTAGCAACCATCTTGAACACCCTAGCAACCATCTTGAACACCCTAGCAACCACAGCTGGGATAGGAGAAAGTATTTATCTTTCAACTATTGGTTAAACGGAGCTGAGAGAGTCATAAAAACTTCAGTTTTCAGTTATACTTCAAAGCACCCTAGCAACCATATAGCAAAGCCCTGGCAACCACCATTACACCTTTGCATCACGGCTGCACTTCTCATATTCAGTGTTAATCTCGTCAACTATATTACTGACGAAAATGGATATTGACGAAGGGTATTTGATTTTGTCAAAGGTAACAAAGATGAGCCGAAACATACATGAAAATCATCAACCCATTTTAAACTTTGTGCAACCTTCGGGACATTTTTGTCCTTTTAATTTTTGTTTATTTCGATCATTTTGGCTGTTAATGCCAACGTCATACATTTAGCCAAAGGTGTGTATTTTTGGGGGAATTTTTATATTTCAACCTCAGTTCCTATAATACATCTATAAAACACTGTGTACACAAAATAGTTACACTCAGGACCTTCAGGACAAAATTGTTCCCATTGAAACCCATTAAAACAATATTAAAAACAATATAAATGCAACTTTTGATCCCAGTGCCATTAAAACATAAAATCATGAATTCTAGGATATTATGCTTTCATGCCGGAGCCCTGGATTCAAAATTTAAATTTTTTATATTTTCCACCAGATGGCGCCATTTTCTTCATGTTTAGCCTATGGAGCAAATACAAACTTTTCTCCTATTCTATGTTTACTGTATTATAGAGACCTGCAGGACAACTGAATACATGATGCAGATACAATTGTGTGTGTGTGTGTGTGTGTGTGTGTGTGTGTGTGTGTGTGTGTGTGTGTGTGTGTGTCACACACACTCATTCACACACACACATGCACACACTGACTCACACACATACTCACACACACACACTCAGACTCACACACACACACTCAGACTCACACAATATGCACACACTCACTCACACTCACGCTCTCACACTCACACACAAACTCACACACACACATACTCACACACACACACACTCAGACTCAAACACACTCACACACACACACACTCACACATACACACACTCAGACTCACACGCACACTGTCACACACACGCACTCACACACATACACACACTCAGACTCACACACATACACACACTCACACACGCACGCACACTGTCACACACACGCACACACTCACACTCACTCACACACTCACACACATACACACACTCAGACTCACACACAGTCAGACTCACAAATGCACACACACTCACTCACACACACACACACACACACACACACACACACACACACACACACACACACACACTCACTCACACACACATACTCACACACACACACACACACACACACACACACTACATTTACTGCTCCATCATTGTCGTCCTATGTGGGAAACAATGTGCTTTAGACAGGAACAATTCTGGGTCAGCTACAGAATGAGACAGGAAGTGGAGAGGATAGGACAAACAATCAATTTATGTGCGCTTGTCCCCCACTATAAGTGCCCTCCAAATATAAGCTCACAGTGAATGTTTATGTGTTGTAATTGCAGCTTAAGTCATTGTTGTTGCGGTGTCTGGACTGTAAAACATTGCAATAATGTTGTAATAACTTATGGTGAACTATATCATTCACAGACACATGACCAACCACTTGACACTCTGGGCCGCGGAGACCCGAGGGAGAAAACGGCACAACAAACTGTTATTTTCTTGTTTACGCAAATGTTAGCTAAGGGAGGGCATCACGGACAGTTAGTCACACAGGAAGAGAGAAAACAGGATGTGGAATCCTGGAGAAAATGACACCAGAAATCTCATATGATTCTACTCGAGAGATCTGAACCATGTCTCTCACATTGACGACAAAGTCTGCAATCAAAAGTCTAATCATATTCCCAACACAAATGACATCTCTTGTCTCAGTTGCTTCACCTACAGCCCATCATAAGAGGAAAACCGACATATGCGTTTCTTTCTATTGCTAATTTTACTGGCGGTCATGGAAACGTTCAGAGATTCATTTAGGCTCCATCACTCTGGCGGTTCACTCTGGAAAGGTTGATTTTGGAAGAACGCTGAGGGCAAAAAAGAAGTTGTAGAGAAAAGTGAGAAAAACAAGAGGCTCTGTTGCTCGCCGGATCACTGACTTCGGAAGAAGACTTTCCCAAGCTCTCGCCACGCTGGGCTCCGATGGGAATAGCGCAGGGAATCGCAAGAATCCGTCTGCACTGAGGCACGCAGGGCCAGTGGGAATGGTCAGGCGGATCCGCAGGAGCATGAGGGAAAACAGGAAGTGTAACTGGAGATCTGGCTTCGAATCAGGCCAAGAGCCAGATAAAAAGTATGTGAGGGCCTGGAACCACCATTGAAACCCTGATATAAGATGCAGAAAACTGCTCTCAGGTCAGCTAGAGAGGCAACACCTCTGCTCAGACTAGAGCAGAGCTATGCAACTCCAATCCTGGAGGGTCGCCGTCATGCAGTTTAGCTCCAACCCTAATTAAACACATCTAAACAATGTCATTAAGGTCTTCAGGATGAATCTGAATTGGTTTGATTAAGGCTTGGGTATACCTTGTTTTTCCATGTGCTGTTCCATCTTGCGCACGGTCGAGGGCTAAGCCGCTCAAAGTATCCTTTTGACATTAAATTAATTGGAGTTGTTTATGACGTGCTTTATCCTCCTTGTTAGCATGCCGGTTCAAATCCCGTATGGAGCGGGTCGAGCAGGATCAGTCACAGTGGTGCCGTGACCCGGATGGGAGTGAGGTTTTTGGGGGTGAGTGTAACTGTAGTCAGCTCGTAGGTAGCTATGGAGTGTGTAAACTTCACTCCCCTGGCCTCAAGAGGCGCACTAGTGACTGGCGCTAGAGGCTGTAGCCTTTAGCCTTCTTGTTAGCGTGCCCACCTCCCATACTGGAGACACCAGTTCGAATCCCTTTCGGAACGGGTCGAGCAGGATCGGTCTCAGTGGTGCCGTGACCCGGATGGGAGTGAGGTTTAGGGGTGTGAGTGTAACGGTAGCCGGCGAGTGTGTAAACTTCACTCCCCTGGCCTCAAGAGGCGCACTAGTGACTGGCATTAGAGGCTGTAGCCTTTTGCTTTCTTGTTAGCATGTCCGCCCTCACACTGGAGACCCCGGTTCGAATCCTGTTCAGAGTGGGTCGAGTAGGATCGGTCACAGTGGTGCCATGACCTGGATGGGAGTGAGGTTTAGGGGTGCGAGTGTAACGGTAGCCAGCGAGTGTGTAAACCTCACTCTCCTGACCTCAAGAGGTGCACTAGCGACTGGCATTAGAGGCTGTAGCCTTTAGCCTTCTTGTTAGCGCACCCGCCTCCCACACTGGAGTCAACGGTTCGAATCCCATTCGGAGTGGGTCAAGCAGGACTGGTTACACATCATCCACGCAATTATTTCTCTAATTGTTTTTCTATGTAAACATGCACTAGACAGATGTCTTTGATCATTCTGCCAGTCCACGCAAGAGTGCCACGTTTTTAGACGCTGTGCAAAGTAAACACCTGCGCTCTATTCGTTGCACTGCATCAAGTTATCTTTAGCGCAAGAACACGTTCGTTCTGAACGGCCCCCTAAACTGCTACTGGATATCCATATCAAAGCTCTACTTCAGAGAATTCTGGATACAAATTTTAATTAATCAAAAATCACAGCAACCAAAACATAAAATCACAACAGAACAGTCACCGACTTTCAAAAACTCCCCAACATACTTTTTCATTCTGCGTCCTCTGGATATTTTACAGCTCTGGGAGAGAAAAACATTCCTTTAAAATGCATACTTTTATCCTGTCCAGACCAGCCATGTGTGCACAACTTGACCCCCCATCACCCCATCCTTCCCTTGAAAATTTCCAAGTTTTTCGACTGACAGTGACAAAAACAACAAATGGCTCCAGAACAGAACAGCCTTTGGAAATACTGCGGTTTTCCCTTCATTAAAAGTGGTAATGCAAGAACCCAAGAAGCAACAGGGAACAAGGAAGCAACATGTTCCTTTGTAAACATAAGGTTTAATGCATCACCTAGTGTTAGTGCACAGATATTTCCACGGTTTTCTGGTAGGATTGTCCTTTGGGATGGAAAACCATTCTTATTATTCAAAGGGATTGAGCACATTTTATAGAATATTTTCTGTGAGCCAAGTTGGTTAGTCTTGTAGATCAGTTATGCAAACCACTTCCATACAAATGGAAACCTATTAATTAAGCAATTGCATCGCTTGCCGTTTTGCCGAAAGGGGAATGTTGTTGTATGCTGGTAGAATCCATACAGTTGCTGCTTGCTTGAAGAATTCCCCATGTGGGTCAAGAGTAATTGGCCAAATTATCCCCTTGCAGAAACTGATGGCAGAAGTCATTTATGGACCCATTTAAACTAGTGGCCCACTAACCAACGTTTCAGTACTCAACAAGACACTTTCTTGAATATTTGTGTAATGGTTATTGCTCTGAAGTTAGAACCTGATACTGGGTTAGTTATCAGGGTCGTGCATGTACATAACAGGCAGCTTGTTTGATTGCGACCACAACAACTAAGGCATTGTGTGAAATCTCAACCAGGTGCATCTCCACCTGCACACCAAAGAGAAATTGCGTAACTCAGATCAGTCAAAACACCCCTAACAGTGAAAATGAGCTCTGATACTCAAGCTATTAAGTGAAAGAACAAAGTGAACTAGACTATTACAATTTGACTAGACTGAGACTATTGTTTTCATCTGTGCTGATTTCAAAGGGATAATCAGCTACTTAACACGTTCCTCGTAGAGTGAACACTGCAGGGTTTTGCGTGTCGGATAGAGGAGATTAGGTCTTGCGTTCTCACATCTGTACAAGTACAAGCCCTTGTTTCATTAACATAAATATTTGACATGTCCCTAGGTTTGGGAACTGAGAAAAAATACCAGAACCGTATGATTTTCATGACTTTTAGTTCCATTAACAGTTCTTGAAGGTGCATTTTTACACCAGTGCCGGTGGAGTACTTAAATATTGCAGCACTATTCTTCTGAAACTACAGCATGAAACACATAGCGGGACCAGTGAAGTCAGATACCCAAACGAATGACTCTTACGAGCAGTTCCTTTGAATCTACAGTGCGAAACACATAGTGCAACAAGTGATAGTCTGATTCTGAACAAATGACTCTTATGAGCGTTTCTTTTGGATCTAGAGCATGAAACATACAGCGAAACAAGTATAGTCTGATTCCTGAACAAATGACTCTTATGAGCGTTTCTTTTGGATCTAAAGCGTGAAACATACAGCGCAACAAGTATAGTCTGATTCCTGAACAAATGACTCTTATGAGCGTTTCTTTTGGATCTGGAGCATGAAACATACAGCGAAACAAGTATAGTCTGATTCCCGAACAAATGACTCTTATGAGCGTTTCTTTTGGATCTGGAGCATGAAACATACAGCGCAACAAGTATAGTCTGATTCTCGAACAAATGACTCTTATGAGCGTTTCTTTTGGATCTGGAGCATGAAACATACAGCGCAACAAGTATAGTCTGATTCCCGAACAAATGACTCTTATGAGCGGTTCTTTTGGATCTAAAGCGTGAAACATACAGCGTGACCAGTATAGTCTGATTCCTGAACAAACGACTCTTATGAGCGGTTCTTTTCAATCTACAGTGCAAAACATACAGCGGGACCAGTGAAGTCAGATACCCAAACGAATGACTCTTACGAGCAGTTCCTTTGAATCTACAGCGCGAAACATACAGCGCAACAAGTATAGTCTGATACCCGAACAAATGACTCTTATGAGCGATTCTTTTGGATCTGGAGCATGAAACATACAGCGCAACAAGTATAGTCTGATACCCGAACAAATGACTCTTATGAGCGATTCTTTTGGATCTGGAGCATGAAACATACAGCGTAACAAGTATAGTCTGATACCCGAACAAATGACTCTTATGAGCGATTCTTTTGGATCTGGAGCATGAAACATACAGCGCAACAAGTATAGTCTGATACCCGAACAAATGACTCTTATGAGCGATTCTTTTGGATCTGGAGCATGAAACATACAGCGCAACAAGTATAGTCTGATACCTGAACAAATGACTCTTATGAGCGATTCTTTTGGATCTGGAGCATGAAACATACAGCGCAACAAGTATAGTCTGATACCCGAACAAATTACTCTTATGAGCATTTGTTTTGAATCTACAGTGCAAAACTTACAGCACGACCAGTATAGTCTGATTCCTGAACAAATGATTCTTATGAGTGGTTCTTTTCAATCTACAGTGCGAAACATTCAGCGAGACCAGTATAGTCTGATTCCCAAACAAATGACTCTTATGAGCGTTTGTTTTGAATCTACAGTGCAAAACTTACAGCGTGACCAGTATAGTCTGAGTCCCGAACAAATGACTCTTATGAGCGTTTCTTTTGAATCTCCAAAGTGAAACATACAGCGCAACAAGTATAGTCCGATTCCCGAACAAATGACTCTTATGAGCGGTTCTTTTGGATCTGCAGCACGAAACATACAGCGCAACAAGTATAGTCCGATTCCCAAACAAATGACTCCCATGATGCTGTTCTTTGGAATCTACAGCCCTACCAGTGTAATGCAGTTCCTGAATGAACGACTCTTATGGATACTTTGAATCTATAGTGAGAAAAACAGCATGACCAGTGTAATGAATGACTGGGTTCATTTTAGTAAATCAAAAATACTTCAGTTGGAAAAGTTACTAAATTAAACTTCCATCATATTGAACTCAAAATGACACAAAAACTGTTACAGTGTATTTAATGTTGCATTTAAGGCTCCCAGTGACTAATGTGTCCACTTTTAGACATTTAAAAAAGATTCATTATTGTTGTTGTCCAAATGCAATCAGTGGCAAACGGTGTCAAAGTTGAAATTGTTTGAACTTTGTAACACTGTAGCTTGGATGCTTCCCGAGTTCAACGCATTGAGGAACGTTGACGCCAAGTCATGTGAAAGGGCATTTAGGCAGCAGATATTGGATGGTTTGCTGATTCCAAAGAACTGTAATCGCTTGCAGATTGTATGTGTGCAAACCACAGAGAGAGAAAAAGAGTATTAACGTTTTTTTAAAGGTAAGGAGGTATTTCAAAACCACCCACGCTAGGAGAGGAAGATGAAACATTCCCCGTTCCAGATGGAGAGGAATGGATTGTTTTGCCTCACCCAAATTCTCTTTTTCTTTATTTCCTTCTGGTTCCTTCCTGTCTCTACTAATGTCATGACAGGTCCATGCCACATCCCTTGTCCTTGCATTGATCACATCACATCTATAGGCTCTGTCTTTCTCTCTTCTATCAGCTTGAGCTCTACAAAACCCACGGACACTTGACAGGGTCTGCATCAGTACAACAGCGTGCAGGCAGGCACGGTTGCTTCAGGAGTGGGGGCTGAAAGGTCAGAGAGTTATAGAAGAAGAAGAGGAGAAAGACAGGAAGGAGGAGGATGAGAAGAGGGGGTCAGACAGCAGAGCATCAGTTCCATTCCACTCCAACACAAAGCCCCGGAGCTCACGGAATTCTGAGCAGCCAGAATTCCGTGATACACCGCAGGGCGCATTCTAAAGCCGTTGCTGTGGAGACGGTCAGCAGCGGCTCAGGTCAGGAATGGCTCAGAACTCGACTGTTGCACTGTAATGCCGTGGAGATCCACTGACTCTATGGCTTTGTTCCGAAACCTAGTTAGCTGCCAGGGCTGGACTGGTAATCTGGCATACCGGGCATTTTCCCGGTGGGCCGACGCACTTTGGGGCCGATCAGGGGCGGACTGGCCATGGCCGCTGAAACGTGCCAAATGGCCAGGAGAAGCTAAAATGAGCAGCCGCGTTATGCAGAATGGACCACAAAACCACTTTTGTGCCAGTTGCCATATAAAATCCCGGGCCAATTTCTCGTCCTAGTCCAGCTCTGTTAGCTGCCTATGTAGGGCGCATTTTAAGACGCACTGCTAAGACTGTTCCAAAAGGCAGCATACTTGTATAGTTTGCGGAAAAAGCAATTCCAGAATGCGTTGTGAGAAGCTCAGACGAAAAACACAGTATAACCTAGCCTTAAAGGGACAGTTCACCCAAAAATGAAAATTCTCTCATCGTTTACTCACCATCATGCCTTCCCAGATGTGTATGACTTTCTTTCTTTTGCTGAGCACAAATGAAGATTTTTAGAAGAATATCTCAGCACTGAAGGTCCATACAATGCAAGTGAATGGTGACCAGACCTTT
>NC_068324.1:2588909-2626409 GCF_025860055.1 Xyrauchen texanus
GTGAAACATAAATTCAGTGAAGTGTGTTTTGGCGAAACATAAAAATGTGTTTAATGAACGTCCATAAATGTGGCACTTGATGTCCATTTGTTAGATGGTAAACAATCGCAGCATACAGGCTGAAATACCTTTGTCATTTTTGGCTAGTGTTTTATATTGACTTTGAGTGACTCAAATTGAAAGGTCAATTTAAAAATGTACTTTTTAAATGTTTTGTATGCAGTGATAGACTGGGGTGGTCGGGCAGGGAACCAGTCTGTGGTGGCACCAACATTTCAGCCAGGCTTCTGTCAGGAGGCAACAAAATAACATTATTTTCCACTTTCAATGAGTACATTTTTTAACCAACATCAGTCCTGATCATAACTACCAAATATTCATTCATTTTCTTGATTATAACCCTTTAAATGCCAGTTTGTTTACATTATGCCACTGTTGTTTTTCACACACACACACACACACACACACACACACACACACACACACACACACACACACACACACACACACATGCAATTTTAGCTGCATTATTTGTTAAATTGTCCTGCAGGTCTCTGTAATACAGTAAACAGTGAATAGGGCAAAAGCTTGTATTTGCTCCATAGGATAAACATGAGCACAATGGCGCCATCTGGTGGAAAATATTACAAATGTACATTTGGAAGCCAGGACTCTGAAACAAAAGCATAATATCATAGAATTCATGATTTGATGCTTTAATGGCACTGAGATCAAATATTGCAGGTTTAATGGGTTTTAATGGGGACATTTTTGTCCTGAAGGTCCTGAGTGTATTTATATTATATAAATGAGTATATATATATATATATATATATATATATATATATATATATATATATATGATAGGAAATGAGGTTGAAATATCAAAATTCTCCCCAAAATTCACAACTTTAGCCAAATTTATGGCATTAACACAGCCAAAAAAATATATACAAGAATGAAAAAGACAAAAATTTCCCAAAGGTCGCACAAGGGTTAAACATCCTGACTAAAAATGTACCACGTGCTCAAAGACGTTGCGGTTTTGCCATAGTGACGGAAGCTGGAATTCTGTATTTAAGTTTCGATTGGAGTAAAATTTCCATCGTGTTTACCCAGTTAAATCACTTGTAGTGCAGCGTTTTAAAGTGAACATGGAAGATATTTGTGTTTTGTTTGTAAAATTTCCCCTGAAACTGTTATTCATTTAGTTTGGGCGTGTCCCAAGATCCAAATGTTTTGGAAAGAATTCAATAATTATTTACAAAGAAAAGCTATGATTCTTGTTAACTTAAGAAGCTGATGTTATACTAAAATGTTTTTCATTTGATAGTGATAAATATATTCCCGTTATTATATTCATAAAGTCAGATGGAATGGAAAAAGGCCAAATTTTGAACAATTTAAAATCGATGTTAAAATATATTTAGGAACAATATCCAAAAGTAAAAACTTAAAAGCAAGGAAAACTTTACATCTATTTAATAGGTGTAAGATTTTTCTGTAAAATGCTTTTCTTACTTTATTTATTTATTTTTTGATTATTTTATATTTATTTATTTATAAAAAATAATAATAAAATAAAATAAAACATTTGTGACGGAAGCTTCCGCCGGAAGTGGGAGCGATGGCGGAAGACACTATAAAAACAGTGAGAAATGGCGCTCATGTTCCGTAAACACACACAAGAGATACTTAGTAATACGTTAACTATAATTAAGGGGTTGTTTGAGATATTATAAAGCAATTTGTAACCGTTATGGGACGTAATTTGCTCTTTAGACCGATTAAAATGCTCGCGAAGGAAAGATTTAGAGTTGTATTCATCATTAGTTTTCTTTGTACACGGTCTTAAATATATTATTTTAAATCTTTCTGTTCGAGACTGAAGGTCGATTATCTAAAGAGGTGTTTCTGAAAGCAAAACCTATCTGAAACAGAACGAATCTTCTGTCATGCCAAAATATGTCAACTTATCTTTGTATTGTATTTATATAGCACATTTAAACCAAAGTGCTTCACAATTATACAATTTAAAACATAATATTGTAAAAGTTCCACATTAACAAACACTCCAAAACTGTGTCCTACATGTCATTTATCAGACTCAAATATTCTGCAGACAATATATGCACAAAAATAAATTAATAAATAAATACAAATATTTAATGTCTAACGTCTTTGAATAGTCCAAGTTTATTCATTAACCCTTGTGTGACCTTTGGGACATTTTTGTCTTTTTCATTCTTGTTTTTGTTTTTTATAATTTTGGCTGTGTTAAAGCCAACGTCATAAATGTATCCAAAGGTGTGTATTTTGGGGGGAATTTTTGTATTTGAACTTCAGTTCCTATCATATATATATATATATATATATATATATATATACACACACACACTCATGTATATAATATAAATACACTCAGGACCTTCAGGACAAAAATCTCCTCATTGAAACCCATTAAAATGGCAATATTTGATCCCAGTGCCATTAAAGCATAAAATCATGAATTCTATGTTATTATGCTTTCATTCCGGAGCGCTGGCTTCAAAATTAAAACATTATATTTTCCACCAGATGGCGCCATTGTGCTCATGTTTATCCTGTGGAGCAAATACAAGCTTTTGCCCTATTCACTATTTACTGTATTATAGAGACCTGCAGGCCAATTGAATAAATGATGCAGCTAAAATTGCATGGATGTGTTGGTATGAATGTCAGAGTGTGTTGTGAGAAATGTGTGTGTGTGTGTGCGTGTGTGTAAAAAAACAACAACAACAGTGGCATTATGTAAACAAACTCATTTAAAGGGTTAAATGTCTGCAAATAAATGAATATTTGGCATTTATGATCAGGACTGATGTTGGTTAAAAAATCCAAGTAATTAAAATTATTAATATATAATATTATTATGGCATATTTTTGTCCTCTAAGGACCTCTGAGTAACTTTTAAATTGATGCACAAGTGAAATGTGCAGTATTAAAACGGCATACGGCACTGATTGCTGGCAGTTAGTTGTTTTTATGAAATATATAAACACAAAAGAAGACTAGCATGTCTAGCATGTCTAGTACTGTATGTCTAGCATTTTGTAGGCTAATGTAGAAATGGTGCATATACAGTATGTTCAGTGTATTATGTAATATAAATATGATATGTGTGCCATTAAGGGAACATGTATAATTCAGCAATGGTTGTATGAGCACTACTCATTGATTGCATTTAAAATCCAGCATTTTGCACAAATAGTCCCTTTAACTCCAGCATTGTGTTCAGGTTTGCACACATTCAGCTCAGCACACATTTTGATGGACTTTTCAATCGCATATTGATTTGATATTTTCTGTGTCCAGGATGTGTCCACAGACCTCAAGAAACCCGTCCAAAGAAAGTTGTGGTCTTTTCATCCTGTGGGTGGCGCTGTTTGGGTTGAATTTCCCCAGTGGCCCCATTTTGCCATGAAGAGGTTTATGTCTCAAAGGGAAAAGTCTGTCCATGAATAGAACGGATTGGGATGAGATTTTTTCGGAAGGCTTGTAAACAAGAGCAGAGCAATGCAGATGCTTCCCGTCCCTTTTGTTCTGGGGCCCGTTGGATTCGGGACGAGGAGTCTTGTGTGACCCCAACTGCGAGAAGAGACTGCTGGGAGCCTCTGGGCCCCTCTATATCCAAAATAGAAACAGGATTTTCAATGCTGCCGCTGCCTTTGATATGCGTGTTTTCAAAGACTGGTTAATGTCCGACACAAGATCAAACGGCTTCTTACTTTTTATCCAGACTCTTGTAACTTAAACGTAAAATCGCAAAACGACGGGATTATGTGAGAAAAACGAGACCCGTGCCATCTGGAGAAGCAACCACTCGCCAAATAAATAAATAAATGCACATGAAATATTGATTTGAGTTGAAATGTGTCTATCAGTTTCCATTCCATAATTATCCATTATTTGTTTTATTAGTTCATAACTATGAAGACAGATGTTTATGACTTGAAGCAGTGATATGCGAACTACTGTATATTAAGTGTTCAGATAATTAGGGGCTACTGTGTATTGTTACATACTTGGATTAATCTAAACATTATCTGTGTCTGCAGCTCCTGAGCTTCCCATTTTGGAAAGAAAAGCCACAAACAGGGCGACACAGAAAGCCATCGAGATCTACAAGAGCGCTGTCGAGTATGTCTGCATACACTTATCTATATAAACATTCCTCACTTTTGTAGCATATTTTCCACCTGAAGTCCACTTACAATGTTACTTAAAGCTGAAGTGTGCAACTTTTTCGGTGTTTAAATACTTCCTCTTATCCCAGCTTAATATAGACCTTAAAATGTGTGTATGCATGCGTGTTGTGCGTGTGTGTGTATGTGCATGCATGTGTGTTGTGTGCGTGTATACGTGCGTGTTGTGTGTGTGTGCGTGTTGTGTGTGTGTGTGCGTGCATGCATGCGTGTTGTGTGTGCATGCTTGCGTGTTGTGTGTGCATGCATGCGCGTGTGTGCGTGCACGCGCGTGTGTGTGCATGCTTGCGTGTGCGTGCATGTGTGTTGTGTGTGTGCGTGCGTGCATGCATGTGTGTTGTGTGTGTGTGCGTGTGTGCATGCATGCGTGTTGTGTGTGTGTGCGTGTGTGTGCATGTTTGTTGGGTGTGTGCATGCATGTGTGTTGGGTGTGTGTGTGTGCATGCATGTGTGTGTGGGTGTGTGTGGGCGTGTATGTGTGTTGTGTGCATGCATGTTGTGTCTGTGTGCATGCATGTGTGTTGGGTGTGTGTGGGTGTGTATGTGTGTTGTGTGCATGCATGTTGTGTCTGTGTGCATGCATATGTGTTGGGTGTGTGTGGGTGTGTATGTGTGCCTGCATGTGTGTTGTGTGCATGCATGTTGTGTCTGTGTGCCTGCATGTGTGTTGTGTGCATGCATGTTGTGTCTGTGTGTTTGTGTGCGCAGGCAGAGGAGCATTTGAATCTGGCGCTACAGCTGAGTAAACATGGTTTGACCTACATGATGGTGGGAAAAATGCACTTACTGCAGGGCGACACGGAGTATGTCTGCATACACTTATCTATATAAACATTCCTCACTTTTGTAGCATATTTTCCACCTGAAGTCCACTTACAATGTGTTTAAATACTTCCTCTTATCCCAGCTTAATATAGACCTTATTCACGCTAGCGGCATCTTTGATATTTAATGGGATTGACAACGACGCCGTGAGAGATAGACTTACAGTCTCTTCAATGGCATGAATGGTATAAAGTTGCATGATCACCTAGATCACATCAGATTTCCAAAGACTTTTTTGTATACTGAATGTTTTTGGACAGATATTTTATCAATGTTTTGTCCGCAGAACGATCCAAAAACACTTAAAACTGCAGTACAGCCCATTGAAGAGACTGTAAGACTATCCCACACAACCTCGTTGTCAGAATCAGCTTTATTCGCAAGTATGCTTACACATACAAGGGTCATTCCTGTCAAGAATCAAAGATAGCGCTAGCGTGAATAAGGTCTATAAAGAGACAACTAAAGGTAAACAACATTGGCTTGACTTAATAGCGTGAGTTGGGGGCGGGACTATCTGTTAGCTCAATCAGCTGCTGTCAATCAGCGTATTCAGAAGGGTGTTTGAAAACATTGTTATTCTTACATTATTATTAACATTATTATTAACAACTTTGTTATTTATCGGCCTCGGTGAGATATCGGTCGACCACTAGTGGGAACGTCTCTTTTCACACCATTGTCATGTTTTGCTCACTGTGAGTCAAGATGCATTTTACACAAAACAAGACAAAGAGGAACTTCAGACGCCTGGAGAGGCGCTCAGCGTGTCGCTCTGCCACAGCACAGATGAGACGCCCAAGGCAGCAAAGCATGCTGGGATCAGTGAGGCGCTCTTAGCTGTAATTAATCACATTTACTGTCTCACTGCGACTAGCCTAACCTCTCTTTTCTCTTTTGCTCTCTCTACCTTGACATTTTCCTTTTCTTTTTGTGTATTTATTTCAAGTTTCCTCAGACAGCATATCCCGGAGACACCTTCAGAAACAAACTTCCCACTGAAATAGTTTGTACTTTTTCCTCTTAAAAGGATAGTTCGATCCTTAAAATAAAAATTGCATTATTGTTTACTCACCCTCATGTCGCTCCATACCTATATGACCTTCTTTACATTTACATTTATGCATTTGGCAGACGCTTTTATCCAAAGTGACTTACAGTGCACTTATTACAGGGACAATCCCCCCCGGAGCAACCTGGAGTTAAGTGCCTTACTCAAGGACACAATGGTGGTGGCTGTGGGGATCAAACCAGCAACCTTCTGATTACCAGTTATGTGCTTTAGCCCACTACACAACCACCACTCATATATGAGCCTTGTATATGCCACGGAATGTTCCCACACATCCTGGAAATCCAGGAAAATCTGGAATATTACCGTGTAGATTGGAAAATTTGAAAAATACCCAAATGTCCTGTCAAATATTTATTTGTGTACACGAGTTGAAAACTTCAGATAATGGCGACGGTTAGGCTGCAGATTTTCTTTTAAATGAATTCACACCCTGAGGTGGTGATGTGACCTTTACACCTCGGTACGTAAATCCATTTTCAATCATTCAACGATCGGCGTCTGCTTGTACCGCCGTCGTCACGTGTAGGAATCACATGTGGCTGAAATCACTAAATCCAGTCATGAAAATGGCATGAGCTATAAAATGCCTAAAACATCATGAAATTTGACATATTTGGGACGAAAAATGAATGTTTGAATGCATAATTAATCAAATTATAATCTCTATGTCCAAGTGTGATTATTAATTCGCAAAAGGCTGCAATTTAATGAATTAAATATATTTTCTGCATGTGCTGGGTGCTTCAAAATGAATGTGTGAAGCCCATTATCATGAGCATCATGCGGGCTCTGGGTGTGTGTGTGTAGTAGATGACCGTGAGCAGGGCGCTCTGGTGCCTGCAGCACATACAAATTATTTATTTAATTAAATTGCAGCTTTTTGGGATTTAATAATAACACTGGGCCATGAACACTGATTTCCAGAGGTGAGAAACTACCGTCAAAATCACGCAGATACGCCAAAATAAAAGTACTTTTAAATGGACACCTATAATAATATAATAATAATACTAATATTAATGTATTAAAGCAATAGCTCACATCTGTTATGGCTTGTTGTGCAGCACTTCATTTGATAAATATAAAGTTATGTTGAAAAATGTAATTAAAGTTTTAACATTAATTTGATTTGACACCATTTTGATGATGACATTTAATTAAACTGCTGAATACTGAATTTTGGAAGAAAAACCCTTCAAAAACCACAATTTGAATGACCTCTCGTGTGTTTTTGCTGAAATATTACAACCGTGTGGCGCATAAAACGTCATGTGAACCCAGAGCCTGTTAAATAAATATTATGTAGTATATAGCAAACAGTAACTATTATAAAATTAGTCTTAACGTTAGAAAAGTAAAGGTTAGGCTGAATATTCACATTGCTCTTTTCAGTTAAACTGGATGGTGACTGAGGCTGATAAGCTTAAAAAGGAACAATAAAGCCCCGTTAAAATAGTCCATATTACTCATGCACTATAATCCAAGTCTTCTGAAGCCGTACAATAGCTTATCGCAAGGAACAAATCTAAATTTAAGTCATTATTGACTGAAAAATCACGCCATCCTGCTAATAATCAAGCTATAGTGCCCCATGTGGCGGCACGTCTCCCTAAAATAAACATGCATCTACATGCGTTGCATTATAAATTGCACTTTGGCGAGTGCAAATTGAATCTCCGATGCTAAAACATTTGCTTTCAAAAACTAGCATGCAGCTATCGTGTGGTTTCAGAAGACTTAGAATAGAGCGCTTGTGTCATATGGACTACTTAAAAGTGTCAAATCATCAAAAAGATTATAATAAATGTCGTTTTTTGGAGCTTGGCGATATTAGTCCACATCCACATTCATTGTATGGAAAAGAGCAGATGTTTCTAAAGATGCGTTCACACTGCCAGCTACTTTGTCGCTGCATGTCGCTAGTGGCTGGCGGTTAGGTCGCTAGTGGTGCGTATGGAGAGTCTAACAGCACTGGTTCTTTACAATTAATATATTATTAAAATATTAGGATCACGTGAGCTCCACCATCTTCTCTCCTATTGGCTGTCGCTCCCGAAAGTCGCTCTTCATTTGCATAAAGTTAAGCATTTATCAACTTGGTCGCATCGCTGGACACGCCCACATCCGGTCACCATCGCTCGTGTTGCTGCAAGTCGCCAGCTCTCATTGAAAATGAATGAGATGAGGTAGTTTTGTCGCTGGCAGTGTGAACGCACCTTAAGGCCACATCCACTATTACGTTTTCATGAGTAGCTCGGGGAGTATTGACGACGACTACCACATCTGGAGTCGCGAGTTCGAATGGGGTAACCTCCTCGTGGTCGTTATAACGTGGTTCTCGCTCTCGGTGGGGCGTGTGGCGGGTTGTGCGTGGATGCAGCAGAGAATAGCGTGCTACGTCCCCACGGTAACGCGTTCAACAAGTCACGTGATAAGATGCGCGGATTGACGGTATCAGACGCGGAGGCAACTGAGATTCGTCCTCCGCCGCCCGGATTGAGGCGAGTCACTGCGCCACCACGAGGACTTAGAGCGCATCGGGAATTAGGCGTTACAAATTGGGGAGGAAATAAACATCTGAACGTTTCTTAACATCATTGTTTACAAAGTACACAGTAATGATAGCGTTTTCAAAACGAATGTCCACTATAGCGCCCCCTTGTGGCAAAGTTGAAAATGCAACGCGTACTTTGCATTGTCTTACGAATTGCGGTCCGTCACATTTCGGACTAGTTGTAGCCTTGACCTTAAACTTCTTTTGGGTTCCACGGACATAAAGTCAGTCATATATGGAATCGGAACGACATGAAGGTTAGTAAATGATGGTAACGTTGGGCTAACTTTCAATATTCAACAAGTGAATCTGCAAAAGGAATCGCTAATCAGCTTTTCTCCACGGGAATCCCATGATTAGATGACTCTTGATAACTGGTGTTGACTTTCCGCTGTTCCTCCAGATAAGAAACGGAGATGACTCTGAAAGATTCTCCTCCCCTTGTCCAAACACACACTATAATTCTGGCTCAGATATCAGAGAACTGTGGGGGGTTTATAGCCCGATCTCCTCATTACCGCCGCCTCCCCGCTGAGCTGATGAATTAGTAATGCGTCAGTGGGATGTGGCGTGTTTAGAGGAGATCGCAGGGACCGGACGCAGAGCTCCCGTTTCCCACCCGGTTCATAGATGAGGATCTGCCTCACAGACCGTATGAATAAATAACCGCTCGCTGCTGGCATGAGCCACGCTCGTATGATGGAAAACTTAAAAATGTTACATTGCAGTAAAGGTCTGGTTTTAAAACAGTGCTGCTGGTTGGACCGTTCTGAAGTTTGGTGTTTCCATGTCGGACCCTGGCACGATGTGATTTTGGCCACATCCACGTTTTTAATTTTTACTATGTTTATGCTCCTTCAAGCAGGGCTTTTCAAACTGGGGTCCGGCTTTATTACCATATTATTGATCATAAGTCAATCATTGACACACAGTTCACAGTAATCCATTTCACAAGTGAATCTGTCAATCAGAGATTTATTATGAGAGCTTGTTTAAGAACAGTCAATGAACACCTGCGTCAGACATGCTTGTGTTGCATCTCGTGTGCGTTGCGTCATAAACAAACATGTTTAGGTTACTGTGTCAAGTTAAATATAGTTTAATACTTACAACACATCTTGAGATCTCTTAGTTCAGATTTGCGCTCCATCAAGTGTTTTGAACACAAGAATGTAACGCATGTTTGTGTTGTGGGTTGTTTTGTTCACTGTATAAACTGTGTGTTGCTCACACAGCTGAAGTTTCACTTACTGCCCCCTGGAGTAAACAGATGGTACTACAAGCATTTCTCAGGAATCTTCCTTATTATGGTCCAGGAGCATTACGATTAATTGCGTACATTTTTTTAATGCATTATTTTTAATAAAATGAATCACACTTAAAGCAATAAATCGACAGCCCTCATATTTTATATATATATATATATATAAAAATAGACACAAATATTTAATTATATAATTTTTGCCATAATTGTATAATTCTGCCAAAAATAAACATGGTGTACCAATCATGATTTCAATAAAATAAATTACAAAAAACGTGCCCATATGAAAATTAAGCATGTTTTTACTATATTAAACCTGCATTAAGCATGTTTTGTGGTAAGAAGCATGGTTTTAAAAAGGGTACCTATACCACAAATTAACCATGGTGCTACTTTAGTAAAACTAACTTTATTTATTTATTTTTGCCGGAATGATTTAGATTTTTATTGCCACAGTTTTGGTTTGGTCTTTGGCAAAAAGAAATGTGGCTGTGAGTTACAGTCTGCCACATGAAAACTTCAAAGCGTTGCTTTAATGTCGCATGCTCTCTTTTCTCCCCTTCCCATCTCCGTCTCTCCGTCTCTCCTCCAGGCCGTCAGCTGTCTGAAGCGTGCCAACTAACTCTCGCCACTCGACTGGAAGATATTTTATAATCTGGGTTTGGTTCATTTGACCATGCAGCGGTATGCAGCGGCTTTTCACTTCCTGAGCGCTGACATCAACTTGCGGCTATGCATGAGTGACCTGTACATGCTACTGGTACAAAGTGACCAACTGTTACAAGCAATGATTGGATGTAACACATTAGTCACCTGCACATGAATGGGATTTGATTAACATTAGTGCTCTGACCCTCAACAGTTGCCCTAATCTGACTAAATGTAAATGACCAGCGCAGCTTCATACATGATAATGGGTGTGATCTATAGTCACTTTTAGAGCCTGTAAAGAAATATTCTGACTTAACTATCCAGCAAAACTCTACCCATCAATCTCACTATTAGCTGAAGAAAATGTAGCTTACCTACCAGAGCTAAGATGTGTGCTACAGTACTGTACGTATCTAGACATCTCGCTTCATTGCAGTGGTTCATGCGTCCATTTGTGTTTGCTTTTTCGGAGATGTAAACACTTCAATTTCCATTCATTCCAGGGATCCAGGGAGCATCCAGCCACCGATCAACATGGTCCACATTTTAACAATGACATTCTATGGGGGCTTGGGTAGCTGCTCCGTGAGTAAAGACGCTGACTGGTACACCTGGAGTCATGAGTTCGAATCCAGGGTGTGCTGAGTGACTCCAGTCAGGTCTCCTAAGCAACCAAATTGGCCCGGTTGCTAGGGAGGGTAGAGACACATGGGATAACCTCCTTGTGGTCGCTATAGAGTGGTTCTCGCTCTCCGTGGGGCGAGTTGTGCATGGATGCCACGTAGAACAGCGTGAAGCCTCCACACGCGCTACGTCTACGCAGCAACGCACTCAACAACTTCGCGTGATAAGATGCGCGGATTGACGGTCTCAGACGCGGAGGCAACTGAGATTCGTCCTCCGCCACCCGGATTGAGGAGAGTCACTACGCAACCACGAGGCCTTAGAGCGCATTGGGAATTGGGGAGAAAACCCAAATATATAAAAATCATATTATCGTTAATCATCATGCAAGTCGGTGTAAATCAAGTGCCTCCTGCTGTTTGGGGCAAAGTGTGGCTCAGGTGTTAGAGCAGGTTGGCCACTAATCGCAGGGTTGGCGGGTCGATTCCCGGCCCACATAACTCCACATGTCGAAGTGTCCTTGGGCAAGACACTGAACCCCAAGTTGCTCCCAATGGCAGGCTAGCAACTTGCATAGCAGCTCTGGTGTAAATGGGTGAATGAGTCACAGTGTAAAGCGCTTTGAATACCGCTAAGGTTAAAAAGACGCTATATAAGTGCAGACCATTTACCATTTGTCGAATATTAGCAGAGAATGCTCAAGGGACAAAGACGTCAATTCCTTAAACAGTCCTTGACATGGTCAATGTACATACATTTATGCAGAACTAGCGGAGTACATATTGTCTGACAGGTCAAACCTGCTGGTGAATCTCAACTTTGCAGTGTTTCTGTATAATCAGGGCGATAAGAAAGCCGCCCTGCTGCAATACCAGGAAATGGAGAGGAATGTCAACAACAGCAACACCGAGTTTGACCCAGAGGTATCTGACCTCACATAATCACAGCTAGAGAGGTGGTGGCGTAGTGGGCTAAAGCACATAACTGGTCAAGTCAAGTGGTTTTTATTGTGGTAATCAGAAGGTTGCTGGTTCAATCCCCACAGCCACCACCATTGAGTAAGGCACTTAACTCCAGGTTGCTCCGGGGAATTGTCCCTGTAATAAGTGCACTGTAAGTCGCTTTGGATAAAAGCATCTGCCAAATGTGTAAATGTACATAAACTCATAGAACTAGGCTTTTCACTGTCGGCATAAAAGGCCTTGTTAAGCTAAGGCAGCTGCCTTTTTGCCTCACCATCTAGACAGTCAATGACTTTGTAGGCAACGGCTTGCATATGAAGGCACCTCGTAAGGACGCTGGTTTCGGACAGCCTTCCAAGACAAAAAAAATTTGCTGTAGACATAACCAAGCTACAACTAACTACAAGTTACTCTGAAAAAGTGGACATTGTATGCCATGTTTTATTCTTTCAAACATTGAGCAAACTGCACCGCAGGATTTTAGGGTGTCAACGGCAATGAAGGCTTCATCTATTCTGCCTTCAAACACTGACCAGATGAAGGCGTCTCGGTAGATGTGTGTAAATATGAAAAAGGCCAGTTCACGTTGATGAGCATTACTACTGATCTCCTCTCTTTAACACAGATGATTGAAATGGCGCAGAAGATGGGTGCCGCTCTGCAGGTAGGTGAGAATCTGTACTGGAGTAAACCAGGCAAAGACGTCAAGAGTAGTCAGAGATCGTCCTCCAGCAAACCCAGCAGCTCTCAGCAGCCTCTGGGCACCAATCAGGCCATGTGTTCAGCTGCAGGACACAGCAAGAACATCTGAATGTCCGTTTTCAATTCATTTCCTCCTAGTTCATCGTCACATTCTCTCTATTCCCCCTCTACCTCCGCAGATGCTCCCGGAGATGTTGAAGATCAGGACGAGAACGAGGTTGATGCGTAAAGAGAAGAGGAGGTTCCAGGTTACAATCACAGGGTTGTTAACTCTGTCAGGCTCATTTTATATCTTTTGTATCTGTAGATGATCGGATTTTACATTACATTAATGTAGATGGTTCATTTGTGTCTGCCCTCCTTTAGAAAGGTTGTTTTGCTTAATTATAACAGAAAAAAAAAAAAACTTATTTATTGGTCTTTCGAACATAACTGCATGCTAATGCAAAGGGAACACAAAGCCAATTCATAATTAGATCAACAGATTTATTTATATAAAAAATATTCCATACTCAAGTCAACCGAGCTAAATATTTCCCGCCTTAATGCTATGATTTAAAGACTTAGTTTTGCCCAGTAACTGTTAAAATACTTTGCATAAACACTTGTGCAAACTACATCACAATTTTATTATGTTCTATAACTTGCATGGATGAATTAACTTGCTAGTTTCTCTAAACAACATGTTCGGACAACTGCGTCAAACAATGGTGCGTTTACCCATTTGTAGATTTCACATTATGACATCACAATGAAAATGAATTCTATATACAACATTGGCCATTGCAACGCATTATGACATCATAATGACATTTAAAAATGTAGTGACACATTTGACAAATTGAGTGGCATTAAAATGCAAGGTTTTAAAGCACTACGGGGCAGTAAACAAATGTTTTTGTTCAAGTTCCGGCTTAATAGAGGCTGAGAAACAAGCAGTGTTTAAATCAACATGGAGTGTTACAGAACGGCAGTAAAAAGACTAAATGAATCCATGATGTTCGCGATCCACAGTATTTCTCGAATGTGTGTGCAAACAATCAGAAAACATTAGAAAAGATTTATGCATTCATTAAAAACCCTCAAATGTTTTTTTGAGCTTTTAAAGCTTCTAATCAGTGTTAAATCTCAACAACAACAAGCAAACAAAACGATGACCGATTGATCGGCTCTTCATAACAGTAGCTTGGCATTGCAATTCGCATACTATCTGTCCTAAATAGTATCGAGACTGGAATGGGTTTGTCCCACATATAGCATTGGTTACGGTCTCCGTTGTACAGGTATTTTTGAAATTAGCATTACATTTACATTTATGCATTTGGCAGACGCTTTTATCCAAAGTGACTTACAGAGCACTTATTACAGGGACAATCCCCCCGGAGCAACCTGGAGTTAAGTGTCTTACTCAAGGACACAATGGTGGTGACTGTGGGGATCGAACTAGCAACCTTCTGATTACCAGATTACCAGTTATGGTGCTTAGACCACTACACCACCACCACCACTCCAATTAGCAGTAGAAGTTTGAAGCCAAATTACCCGCAGCCCCTGCCGTAATGAAAGAATAATTTGCGACAGTTCGCTTTCGACTTCTTCATTTGTGCAACCGTAAAGAGAAATGCGAGTTGCAACACCATTTTTTTTTTTTAAAAAACACACAAATCAAAAAATGCAAGCAATCGTTGCTATAAATATGCAATTATATGCATGTAGAAGTATGTCCGAATATTGGCGAAGTACATCGTTTTTAAAAAGTTGGGAATGCGAACTCAAGATATATAAATGGTGAAAAAAAATATACAAATAAATGGGAACAAAAATGGAGGGTGGGACTTGATAGGATGGTGAAAAGTGGGAAGGGTTGAGAGGGATTGGTGACATCGGTGAAGATTATGAATACAACGTTTTTTCTTTGGAATAATGTGAATCGCGCACAATAAGACCAAGACATGCACTGTGCAAGTAAATAGGGTCCATTTTGATTAACTTTGACTTTAAGCGAAAGACAAGAGCTACTCACATGAGTACAAGTACTATCATTGTAAAGCATCAGGGCCAGAAACATCAACCAACAAATTCACGATCTGCATGACTTTTAAAAACAGGAAGTATTATAAAATACCAACAGTCATCATTAATGCTACAACAGTACATGATTCACCAGTAGTCCAATGTAAACAAACAGAGTCATCAAGTGAACGAAAGATTTCTCTGCATATTATTTTCACATGTAAAGCTGGTAAAAACCTACAGCTATATTCCCACACGCTCCCTTAAGAGCACATATTAAGATGCATTTAAAACAAAGTCATTTGTGGTATTTAATGCATGTATATATATGCATTTTGCTGAATTATCATTGTTGGGTGAACTCTCCCAAACAAATTTTAAAATAAAAATCTCATCTTTGGTGTATCAACAGCCAAAATAAAAAGCAATACGCAATCAGTCAATAGAATTTAGAAAAGCCTTTCTAAAGACCTCGTTTAGGCTTTTTCCAAAATCCCTAAAGCAAGGCCAAAATGATCAATGATCAACTCCTACAGCTTTCTTGCTACATCCACCAAACTAGGCACAGACCTTCAGCCTGTTCTGACTCATGTTGCTATATCTTGTCTAACAGTTCAGGATAATGGTTTTCTCAATGTAAACAAACACAAACATGGTGTGCTATAACATGGCTCTAGGTTACAATACAAAGTCTATCCATCTATAGATCTTTCTGAAGGTCTCCTCGACTATCTTTAAACAAATAATTCAGACAAAGGCTGTCAAGCCAACATAAAAGTTCATCATTCCCTATCTATTCTACCATCAAATGAAAGGAGTGTTTGAGACTAATCTCTTAGCTTTGTGGAAGTTTTTGTACTTGGGAGATAATGTTTAAGACTTTAAAAGCATTCTCCATTTTATTTTGCTTTCATTTCGACCTTCCCAATAGCACCCGTAGGTGTTCGGCAGCCGTTTATCAGTGCAAGATGCTCGTCTCCTCTTAAACTCACCTTCATGTCACTCTTATATAATCAAATATAGTGAAAAAAGAAGGTTGACGATAAACTGTCTGCCTCAATGCGCCATATTAGCAACGATTTACGATTTGAGTGTTGACGGTGGGGAAGATCTTCAACTGATAGCGACCTAAATGTTGGTCCGTTCCACCCACACACACTCACGCGCTCACTCACTCACTCACACACTCGCTCGCTCACTCCCACACACTCGCACGCTCACTCACTCCCACACACTCGCACGCTCACTCACTCACTCACTCCCACACACACACACACACACACACACACACACACACACACACACACACACACACACGCACACACACACGCGCACACGCTCGCACGCACACGCTTGCACGCACACGCTCGCTCCCTCCCACACAATCTCACTCGCTCCCTCCCACGCACACTCGCTCGCTCGCTCCCTCCCACGCACACGCTCACTCACTCCCTCCCACGCACACGCCATTGAATGGCTTCAGAAGACTTGGAATAAAGTGTTAGTCATATGGACTTCTTTTATAACACTTTAAATGGCAATTAGTTGTTATTTCTGGAGCGCAACAGCCTCAGTCCGCATTACAAATAAAAAACACTTTTGGATACTCAGCTAAATATTCTGAAGAGTCCGACTTGGAATGACATGAGTGTGAGTAAATGACGAAAATCTTCAATTATGGGTAAACTATCCTTTTTTAAGTGGAGGCTGGTTTACATTATTGCACCCAGTGCAATCTTTCAAAATATGAATATCAGACGAATGTAGATAAAGTCTCTGGGAAGAGGACAGTGCACTTGAACTGCATGTCAGAACTTGAGAGCGAGGTCTTGTTCCTAGAACACCTTGGAAATGTGTTCGCGTCCTGTTATTTTGATTACTAGAAACTCTTACGAAACTCCTAAAGTTCAGATTGACCCTGCGGCCTGATCTCGGAATACAGAAGTCCCTCTGCTGATATGGCATCCCCTAATCCTACTGTCCTAAGGGGCTGTTTGCACACCAAGACGGGCGTTAAATGGAACGACACGTTCCCTCTACGCCACACGGTGACTGGTGTCGTTGGGTCCACTGTTAGGCTCTCTCTCGGTTCTGAGAAAGAACTGTAGAAATTTACAGGAGCTTTGAGGACAACCTTGGTGATATCCACTGTTTGAAGACCGCACGCTTGACTGCTAGCGACACGGGCGCCCGCGGCCACCGCTGCTACTTGATTCCCCCAGTGGCCGTCCACCGTGGCCAGGATGTGGTACGCTAGCGTGTGGAAATGGATCCTGGTTAGATCAGCTTCGGATTCTGGGTCTGCCCGTCCGTGCTGCTCCAGAACCCACAGGATGATGTCACTGACGCGGCCCACGTCGGGTATACCGTTCCAGGAATCGAGGTCACCGTGAGGGCCTCCTCCCGACTGTGCCAAAAACAGCAGCTCCTGTTCGTTCAGACCAATGGAGTTTACAATGGGCATGACCTGCTAACAAAAGAGTACGAAGAAACCTGAATGAACAACAACAAAAACACCCCAATTACAACTAGCGTTACCAGTGTTGGGGGTAATGCTTCACAAGTAGTGCACGTTATGTTATCAGTACATGCACAGACATGAACTCTTTAGAAAAACGGCAAAATATTGATTTGCCTGTATATGCGCTCACTGGCTGATGACGGTAGTCTTAAAGAGACAGTACTGCTTTAGCACTTGTTTCACATATCAGTGTAAATACTTTTAAATACTACAAATTATCCAAGTACACAATAGAAATGTAACAAAAATGGCGAGGAGGATGGCTGGGCCATAAGGACACAAGGCCATCCCTGAATTGGGCTAATCAGCCGGGAGGGGGTATAGAGACGAGCCGGAGGCGCTAGTTCAAGAGAGACGCACGTTGCCGTGCTGCATGCGTGTCTGTTCGTTTGTGTTTGATGTTGTTTTAAGTTCATGTAGACTGTTCAGCCGGTTCCCGCCTCCTCCTTGCCCGTCCTTGAGCTGTTAGAGTGGTGCCGAAACCCAGGAGGGAGGAGGGATGCGCTGTCAGAGTCCTCGCCGATGCCGTCTGCCTGGGGACGGAGGGGACTCTGCTGGCCGCCAAGAGCCGGAGGAACCGCTGCTGTCCGCCAAAGAAGGGGTGGAGCGGTTCTGTCCACCAGCGGCCAGAGGACTCTATGCCGTCCACCAGAAGGCGGATGTGCGGTTGAGGACCTGGCGACAGCGTGTCCAGGAACTGCCGAGAAAGTTGTTCTCTCTTTCTGTCGCTCCACCTCCCTCTCCCCTTGTCTCTACCAGGGCTCCAGAAAAGCGGAGAAGAATGGGCAATGCCCCCATTCCAGGAAGAGAGGGGAGGGGAGTGCGTCATGCCGGGGAAACCCGGCCCAAGTTGGATGATGGGGGAGTGTAAACAGGATGAGGACAGGGCCGTGAGGACACATGGCCAGCCCTGAATTGGGGTAATCAGCCAAGAGTGGAATAAAGACGATGTTGGGGGACAAACACATAGCAAATACACCACATTTAATACACACAAAGTTTCATTAAAAGTAAAGTGATGTACTCAGTTTATTTTAAAGGAGTAACAACGCATAATAACATGATGCTTATAAAAGAGACACTCCCCGCCTCCATATACTGCACTGACCATTATACACAATACTGTAAATCTAATGAACATTAGCATCAACTAAACCTACACATTTACCTGCTGCAGGATTTTGTTCATGTAGTCTCTGTCCGTCATACTGGCCAGCTCCAGGTGGATGGGCACCTCGTTCCTCATGTCTGAGATGGCCACCACTGCCTGCACACAATCAGAACAAAGTCACCATAAACGGCAAGAAAACAAAAGGTAACACTTACAAAAAGACACTTTCTGTGAGAGTGGTTTTCTTTATATTGGACAAGACACTTGCATTTTTAGCTCATTATTTCATACTAAAGCAATGAGCCACAAGAGCCTGTGCATAACAGTGAGTTTCCTGCATTGAAAACATTTCAACAGATGATCTTGTGTATGGTGCTTTAAACGCGTGGCATGATTGAAGCCTGGCTTTCACATGAGTGTATATATTATTTTCACTTATGTAATAAACCAACTTCGAGACCAAGGAAAAATCCTGAACATGCTGCAATACTGGTGAGAATTGACCGAGTCCGTCCGGACTGACCTCTTTCAGTCGGGTCTCCCAGAGGTCCTGACCCATTCCCTCCATCATATGCAGCCCGGAGAGGACCACTAGATCGGGCTGGAACTCCTCCAGACTGGCCACGAACATCTCCAGAGCGCTCATTTCACCGTTGGACATGTCATGGGACAGAATGAATCGGTTAGCCTGAGGAGCTCGTGAGGAACCCCACTGTTCACCTGCAGGGGGCGACAGAAGATCCACTTTAGCGGCAACACAAAAACTCAAACCCTAATATCCCTGCCTACTTTAAACAGTCCAATCAAATCCCGATTGGTCCAATCAAGTCCCACACTCCTTTAATTGAACGTTCTGCTTTATTCGGGAATGTTACTTTACAGAAGTTAAATGTGTTGCAAACGCAATATTGCATTGTTTTTGACTCTTCTGTTACACTAATAGCTTGTTTGGTCATCGTTTCTCAGGGATGATGCATTTGGGGCATTATACTAGTAATTAGTACCATGGTGGGCCGGTCTCACCTGGTTTGTACTCCAGGATAAGGTGGTACTCATCCGTCTCCTGCAAAGATTCGGGCGGGACCAGGATCTGTTCATCCAGCAATTCATGAAGCTTCGGCCCCACTGGACCACACAAAAGGACCTGAGAGAACACAAATGCGTATGTGATGATTTTACTCTATTTAAAACAGATTACAATAATTGCAGGAAATACAGGTACGTAGCTTCGGCAGAACAGATCCTCACCGCTAGCTGGGGGTTGGAGGCCAGTTTCTGGCCAATCAGAGCAGCGTTTCCACCCACATAGAGCTGTATGAAACAAGAAAATAGGAAGTCATTATTCACAGCAAATCTTAAACATCTTTTCTCCTTAGGGGCCGTTCACACAAAATGCACTTTTGCATCCGTATGCTCCGTTTTTCCAATTTTTTGTTCTATGGATACGCAATAGATGGACAGCATTGACCATTATGGAGCATCTAGCTGTTTTTTCAGCATATTGTGTACGAGTGTTGCATTTTCTTTAGGCGTTGTGACAAGTTAAAAGAAGTTTCAAAGACGTGTCAAAACACCTTCAATCTGTTCTATTCATTGCTCTATGTCTAGTTTTCTATTTCTCTAATGTAAATAATGCTAGCTAACAACAAATGACATGTCATTAGATTAAAAGATCATTTAACTGCAGCACAAATGGACCAGTCTAGTTCTGAACGCTGTGCCGTACCTATTAATTACTGTTGATTATGCAGAATTAAATTTGACACAGAAACTCGATCCCTCCACGGACACAATCCCACATTCAAATTAAAACTTGTCTGATCTCGAAGGGCAGATCCCTTTACAAGGAGTCAAAATTAAACCAGACATTACGGGAATGACACAGAAACACTGCTATGGCAAAAACGACTGAACCACCTAAAAATACAAGATTTTTAGACCATTAAGACCGGTCTGACAACTTGGATTGTTCGTGGACCGGCTAATCTCAGTCTATTCACTCTTGACTCCCACCCCATGGGATAAGAATGTGGTTCGGATTACGGACTAACCCATCTTTTCTTAATACTCTTCAATGCCCACCTGAGCACCAGGATATTCCGCAGCCGCCCGTGCAATCCTTTGAAAAACCTCCTTATCGGAGAAGAAGCGTTCTGCAGCGGCACCTTTCCCCATGTAGTGGATAAAGGCCTCTTTCAGGTCCTCTTTGCTGTGAAGCACATCATGGTCCCTGCCTAATCCTGGTTCCAACGCTAAAGCCTGGAGGAGCCCCACCCCAGACACCACCACATCTACACAGGCATTTACCCTGCAGGAGGAACCACAGAGAAACTCCTTAATGAAAGCTTCTAGAACAAATGAAACTGTAAGAACTCACACCTGCTTGGTTTCATGTAGACATATGTTGTCATACAAAGAGAGACAAAAAGAGTGATTCATATGAATGAATGGGAAGAATCAGTAACAAATAATTATTATAAAAAAATTTAAAATTTAAAGAAAATTTAAGATGGAAGAAGCAATTATTAAGAAAAAAAAAGTCAAGGAAATGGGGAAGAAAAGAAAAGGGGGAAGGAAATAAAGAGAAGGCAAGGAAACGGGGAAGGAAAGAAAGAGGAAGAAAAAAAGGGCAAGGAAAGAGATAGAAAGAAAGAGGGAAGGGAAGGAAAGAAAGGAAATAACGAGAAGGCAAGGAAACGGGGAAGGAAAGAAAGAGGAAAGGGGGAAGGAAATAAAGAAGGCATTGAAATGGGGAAAGAAAGAAAGAGGAAAGGGAAAGAAAGAAAAGGGGGAAGTTAAGAAAGAGGCAAGGAAAGGAGGAAGGAAATAAAATGGGGAAGGAAAGAAAGGCCAAAGAAAGAGGGAAGGAAAGAAAGAGGCAAGGAAAGGGGGAAGGGAAGGAAATAAAAGAAAGGGGGAAGGGAAGAAAGAAAGAGGGAAGGAAAGAAAGAGAAGGCAATGAAATAGGGAAAGAAAGAAAGAAAGAAAAGGGGGAAGTTAAGAAAGAGGCAAGGAAAGGAAAAAAAGAAAGAGGGAAAGAAAGAAAGAAAGAAAAGAAAAGAAGGAAGGAAAGAGGAAGGAAAGAAAGAAAAAAGGGTAAGGAAAGAGATAGAAAGAAAGAAAGAAAGAAAGAAGGAAGGAAAGAAAGAGAAAGAAAACTGAACGAATGAAACAAACGATTGTCAAAATGAAAGAACGGAAGAATCAATAATTAAAAAAGAAAGTTTGTTTGTTTATAGAAAGAAAGACCTGAATGGATGAAAAAAGAATAAACAAACAAATGATGAAAGAACAGAACAAAAAACTAAATATAAAAGACCGAACTACTGAACGTAGTTAAATGAAACATTGAATGAAAGAATGTTTGTGAGTGAATGAACCACAGCACATTATTGAAAGTTTAAATGTTTTCATTGATTAAACAAAAGGAGAATGCAAAACAAACAAACGAAAGATGGAACAAACAAAAACAAAAGAATAAATGAAAGATCAAATGAAAAATGACTTAAAAACTAAAGAAATAAAAAGAACCAACAAAACAAACAAAATAAGAAATGAAAGTTAAACAAAACACATTAAATGAAAAATACATCAAAGAATGAATGAACAAAAGCAAAAACTAAATAAAAATCAACAAAACAAATGAAAGCAAGGACAAACAAAACAAAAAAAACTGAAGGGAGAGACCACACTACAGAATTACGGAACATATCTGAATAAAACATTAAATAGAATTATTCAAAAGAATCAACGTTTGTTTCTTTGATTGATTTAAAGAAAGAACAGATGAAAAGGATGAAAAAAAATCCTTTTTCATCAATGTCTCCATACTTGAACAAATCCACCAGCAGATCTACCGCCAGACAAACTCACCCAACAGCGACTCTGCCCCAGCAGCGGGCAGGAGTGGTGATCAGGGTCTGCCAAGCGCGGGCGATGGCTTCCTCCAGGGCCAGGGGGCGGGGCTCTGACCCACCGCTCGGCTGCATCTGTGGCAGGGAGTCGCTGACATAGTTCAGCACGCGGGCTGGTAGTTCTGGGTCAGTGTGGTACAGGTACCCCATCCCAAACGCCAACACTGCCACCAGCACGGCCTTCCTCCACATGACCTCAACATGCAGTTCCTGTGACACACACAAAGGAGTCTTTTGAGCACATACCATGATAATACCATGGTCTTTTTGGACTCATACCATGATAGTGCCACTCTTCCCCAGCGCTGGGCATGAGCGGTGCATTACCATGATTTTGGACTCGTACCATGATAGTGCCACTCTTCCCCAGTGCTGGGCATGAGCGGTGCATTACCATGATTTTGGACTCGTACCATGATGGTGCCACTCTTCCCCAGCGCTGGGCATGAGCGGTGCATTACCATGATTTTGGACTCGTACTATGATGGTGCCACTCTTCCTCAGCGCTGGGCATGAGTGGTGCATTACCATGATTTTGGACTCATACCATGATAGTGCCACTCTTCCCCAGTGCTGGGCAGGAGTGGTGCATTACCATGATTTTGGACTCGTACTATGATGGTGCCGCTCTTCCTCAGCGCTGGGCATGAGCGGTGCATTACCATGATTTTGGACTCGTACCATGATAGTGCCACTCTTCCCCAGTGCTGGGCATGAGCGGTGCATTACCATGATTTTGGACTCGTACCATGATAGTGCCACTCTTCCTCAGCGCTGGGCATGAGCGGTGCATTACCATGATTTTGGACTCGTACCATGATAGTGCCACTCTTCCCCAGTGCTGGGCAGGAGTGGTGCATTACCATGATTTTGGACTCGTACCATGATAGTGCCACTCTTCCCCAGCGCTGGGCAGGAGCGGTGCATTACCATGATTTTGGACTCGTACTATGTTAATACCATGTTTTCTCCGACTCGCAGCCAGAAGAAGAAGATACTATGATGATACCATGTTTTATTTAGGACTTGTCCTACAGTGCATTCGTTTGTATTTTATTTTTTTAGGATTTGAGCTATGATAATAAAAAATAAAAAACCTGGTATTCTAATAGTGAGTCAAAAAAAACGAACACGGCATGTTTTTGTTTTTTTTTACTATTATAATACCATGTATTTTTTTACTTGTTCTATAATAACACCATGTTTATTGGGACTCATACTAGAGTAATATTGTGGTGTTTTTTTGGCTCGCACTATGCTAATACCATGTTCCTTGGGCATGAAAATATTATTTTTCCCCCTCATATACTTCGGAAGTATCATGTTTTTGGGCATTGTACCAGGTTATTGCCATGTTTAAAAGTAGCATGGCATTACCTCTGATACCACCACTGTATCATAATATAATCACAGTGCTTATTTCTAAAGGTAAACTAACTTTATTTAAAATACAAACAACCACATACAAACTCAAGAAACTAAACAGCAAGCCAGGAAGTAACCAGCAGACTCCAGATGTACCCATGAAACCAATACATCTCTATTTATAATACTTACCACATCTGTAAATAACATATGGATGCACATGTGCAAAGATCTTTCTCAGAGTATCACATCCTAAACCTAGTATGATTATATGTAACTTAACTAAGTAGCATCAGCTAGTGCTAAAAGCCCTTTACAGCACATTATATGGCATACAATCAACAAGACGAATAGAATCAAATGTCTGTCTTTGATCAACAGGGGTACTTGAGTTATTTAAAATTATATTTATTTACTAAAATAACATATTTCAAGTCAGAAGAAGCATGCTGGAGTGAAATCAATGAGCTAACATGAGCTAGCCACATAGCACGCATACACAACAACCAGGTAAAACAGGCGATCTTCAAGCTGATAAATGCAAAACCCAGATAAACAGATCACTAACCTGGAAGACGATGAACTCAACTTTTAAATGAGCTACTCTTGTTGGTTGAGGAAATGTGTCTCTGAAAGTCACTATCCGCTTCACTCTCTCCTGAGGACAGTTAATAGTGTAAGTATGTACAGATTAAACCCCACAGGGATCGAGGCTACAGCTGCAAGTACAAATCGCGTGAGAGCTATTTATATTGTTAAACATGATCAATGTAGATTGTTTGTTATTACGTTCCATCAGACACGTCATAGAGCATCAGTGACGTCATCGGAACGGCACGTTGAGTGACGCTCTGATTGAGATATCTCGCGCCACGTGTAAACAGACAGAGCTCAGCAAGTTTGTTTTTAAATATATATCCCATCTTTAAATGATCACTCGGATATAGATGTATTTTATGCTTATAAAAATATAAACTTTTTCTACTGAAAGTCGAGAAATTACAACAATATTAAACAGTACTTAATACTTTATATAGGGCTATGTTATTATCAGTGTTGGGTAGGTTGCTTTTGAAATGTAATAGGTTACAGATTACAAGTTGCCCTACTTAAAATGTAATAAGTAGTGTAGCGATTTCAATTAGGCTACCTTATTAAAGTAATGTTTTATAATTGATTTAATGATTGCTTAGTTAACTGTAGCACATCGCTTTACTAAACGGCCTTTAAATGGCAGGAGGCATCGTGCACATCAAAAATATGCAAAGCAACAAATTAATAATATTCAACATATATATCCTAGCTTTTTATTGACAATATTCAGATCTAACCCCCGTTGTAATCGTTAACATTTTCATAAGTAACTGTAATTTAATTACACATAAATTACGTAACACTGTTACATGTAACTAGTTACTCCCCAACACTGATTATTATATTGCATGCATGCATAATGATGCATATAAAGTAAAACTTTTATCTTTGGGGACAAACTTTCTGAAATGTCCCCAGAGCTACACTGGCGGCCAAAAGTTTGGAATAATGTACAGATTTTGCTGATTCGGAAAGAAATTGGTACTGTAAATCACCAAAGTGGCATTCAGCTGATCACAAGTATATTCAGGACATTACTGATGTAAAAATCAGCATCATCATTATTTGAAATAAAGTCATTTTTGATCAAATCTAGACAGCAGCATCACTCCAACATCTTATCCTTGAGTAATCATGATAAATTGATCATATGCAATAGACTGACATGTCTTAAAGATGCAATATTTAACAATTTTCAGGAAATATTCGGCTATTTTTGACAATGTGTTTAATGTGTGAACGGCTTGTAACGCAACTTAAAAGATGAACCCTTCCCGGACTACCTAGGTTGCCTATTAAAGCCTGTAGACTGATTTTCATGCGATGGGAGCGGGTCGCTTTTGCCGGGAAAATCCAAAGGATGTGACGTTTAAGCGCGCTCCCGAGAGCCTCAGTGCTACTCTTCCTCTATTCAACTGCGACAACAGTCTGCAGCACTAGGTAACGTTATCTTAGACATGGATCCAGCAAACGTCCAGCTCACAGAATAAGCGGGAATGTGATTGTGGTCGAGCGAAAACTAGCGTGAACATCGTCAGGACATTTGATTCCTGAAGGGATCTAAGTATGGTTTTGTGGATCAAAACCGACCCTGAATTGGTGTTCTTCTTATTGGACAGTGTAAAGGGATTAAAGGGAAAGGAGGAGGCAAGAACCGGCTTGACGATATAAATAATAGTTTAATATAAAACTGAATGAAAAAGACGAACACACACAAAGGTGTCGGGGCAGCTGTCCGTAACTCTCTCTCTCTGTCGCACTGCCGTCTTCGGTCGGCCTTTATCCCTCTCGAGGGCTGATTAGCCTGATTAGGGGCCAGGTGTGCAGAATCATGACCCGCCCTCCGCCCTGTAACATTCCTCCTTCGTTATCTCAGGCCGGGGAGGCCCTGGTATGACATTACCCCTTCCCCCTTTCCCTGGAGAGGGGCGTGCCTTCCGCACCGTCTGCCGACATGTCATCCTCGTCTACCTGGATAAGGGAGAGGACAAGGGGAGGGAAACAAAAAAAAAGTGTGGCACCTACACGGTGTAACGGCGATCGTGCATTACCTCATTACCTTAATATAAAATCTATACATAATACAGTCCTGTTATGCACTATTTAAGCGAGCATAATTAGAGTTTGTTTAAAGCGATGAAACTCGCTGCATCCTAATGAAACATATGGCAGGGGTTCTTAAAACTTTTCCCCAAAAATGTTGTGATCCCAAGAGATCCCCCTAATTGACCTGAAATTGAATTTGGAAGTGCAGATGGAAATGCAGCAGCTAATAAATTGAATGAGAAAGCAGTCAGCAAATACTCACACCGTTACACCAGTGTAATGTTAATCTGTTCAGCGCTGATCGTGATGGACTCTGGATTTCAGCATTTTTGGGCATCACTATGATTGTACTGAAGTACATGCAGCATGGTAATACCCTGGTATTCTTTGAAGCACCTTTGAATACAATGTATATAAATATATGAATATGGTTATCATTCATTTTCATCAGTGTACCAAGGCCATACATTACCTTCTGATATACAGTAGTGTGGTTCAGCTTCAGTACATCTTTAGGGAAGATGGGTTCTGTTATTGTCCAGCTGATGGCAGTATCTTCCCTTCTGTAGATCACGTTTAATTTGCCATTTATTTATTTCTCTGGACTGCGTTTGATTGAACAGCTAGAACTCTGCATAATGAAACCATATGACACAATAAATAACCCATGTTTGAAATAGATATATTTAGAAATATATACCTTATATAAAATGACCAATAAAGACCTCAATGAGTGGTTTATGGTAAGTAGTTGGGAATTATTACCCCCAGCAGAAGTTTATAAAGGTATAACTATACCTATTATACAGTGTTTTTAAACACAGTTAAAGTATCCAAAATGTACATTTAGTTTTAAATGTAATTGGAATTTAGAAATATTTTGTGTTTAAGTGTTTTGCGTGTTAATATCCATCCATCCATCTTCAACCGCTTAGCAGCTACAGCCCCAAACTTCCCTATCCCGAGCCACATTAACCAGCTCTGACTGGGGGACCCCGAGGCGTTCCCAGGCCAGTGTGGAGATGTAATCTCTCCACCTAGTCCTGGGTCTTCCCCGAGGCCTCCTCCCAGCTGGACGTGCCTGAAACGCCTCCCTAGTGAGGCACCCAGGGGGCATCCTTACCAGATGCCCAAACCACCTCAACTGACTCCTTTCAACGCAAAGGAGCAGCGGCTCTACTCCGAGCTCCTCACGGATGACTGAGCTCCTCACCCTATCTCTAAGGGAGAAGCCCGCCACCCTTCTGAGGAACACATTTCAGCCGCTTGTACTCGTGACCTAGTTCTTTCGGTCATGACCCAACCTTCATGACCATAGGGGAGGGTAGGAACAAAAATTGACTGGTAGATCGAGAGCTTTGCCTTCCGGCTCAGCTCTCTTTTCGTGACAACGGTGCGATAGAGCGAGTGCAATACCGCCCCGCTGCCCCGATTCTCTGGCCAACCTCCCGCTCCATTGTCCCCTCACTCGTGAACAAGACCCCGAGGTACTTGAACTCCTTCACTTGGGGCAATACCTCCTTCCCTACCTGGAGTACACTCCATCGGTCTCCTGCTGAGAACCATGGCCTCAGATTTAGAGGGGCTAATCCTCATTCCAGCCGCTTCACACTCGACTGCCAAGCAATCCAAGCGATTGTGTGTTAATAAATGAATGTAATTGTTCAAGTAAAATGAACTACAGAAGTGAATTGTGGGCAAAAATCTACTGCCTGAAAGGCCAATACAGTAACTGTTAATACTAGCATGATTTGTGTGTCACTTGATCAATATGATTAATATTAGAACCAAATTTTCCATGCAAAAATGGTGCATTTAATTGTCATAGAAATATATGACATTCAACAAGGAAGCAGTTAATGCACAAAAGAGCGTAAGTGTATATTTCTATACACTCACTCGTGAACGGAGTAGGGGAACGAAGTAGCCCGACCGCCCGGACGCAGGGAACGGCCGCTGTCCATGAGGCGAGGAGGGACAGGACGCCCCGACCGCCTGGAGCGATGGAGTCGCTGCCAGGGGTGGAGGAGTGTCCCCACGTGCCACCAGAAAAGCGGAGGGCCGTTCTGTCCGCTGTGGGTCGGAGGTTTGACTCCGGTCTGCCCGGGGAGGAGTGGCTGTCATCCGCCTGTGAGGAGGAGTGATCGGGGACCATGCGACGGCGCACCGGAGAACCGGTGAGTGACCTGCTTCGTTCTCAACTCTCTCTCTCTCTCTCTCTCTCTCTCTCTCTCTCTCTATCGCTCCGTGTTGGCCTTTCCCTTGCCTATTTTGTTCATTTTTTTTGTTTTTCCCCCTCCTGTCTCCTCCCAGGTCGATGAAGGCGGGGATGACCAGACGGGGCACAAGGCATGCCCCCCGGAGAGGAGGGGGGATGTACCTCATGATGCCGGGGGCTCCCCGGAGTGCTCTAGGAGTGTAAAGCAGAGGAGGGCGGGGCCAGGTTGGAACGACTGATGGGGCACGCGAGGAATAGAGGCGGCCGGTGACGACAGTTCAAGAGAGAGAGAATTATGGGCAGCTGCTCTGTGTGTGTTTGTGTGAGTCTTTTTATTTAATTAAATATTATTTATATTGTTAAGCCGGTTCTCGCCTCCCCCTTTACCTCCTTTCCTTTAACCCCCTTACACTGGTGCCGAACCACAGGAGGGAGCAGGGATGCCCGTCGTAGAGTCCTTGACACTGTTGTCCACCCAGGGGAGCGCCGCTGCCATCCGCCGGGGGAACGGATTAGCCCCACCGCCCGGACACATGGAACGGCCGCCGTCCACGAGGCTAGGAGGGACAGGATGCCCTGACCGCCTGGAGTGATGGAGTCGTTACCAGGGGTAGAGGAGTGTCCCCACGTGCCACCAGAGAAGCGTAGGGGCGTTCTGTCCGCTGTGGGTCGGAGGTTTGACTCCAGTCTGCCCGGGGAGGAGTGGCTGTCGTCCGCCTGTGAGGAGGAGTGATCGGGGACCATGCTACGGCGCACCGGAGAATCGGTGAGTGACCTGCTTCGCTCTCTCCTCTCTCTCTCTCTCTATCGCTCCGTGTTGGCCTTTCCCTTGCCTATTTTGTTCTTTTTTTTTGTTTTTCCCCCTCCTGTCTCCTCCCAGGTCGAGGAAGGCGGGGATGACCAGACGGGGCACAAGGCATGCCCCCCGGAGAGGAGGGGGATGTACCTCATAATGCTCTAGGAGTGTAAAGCAGAGGAGGGCGGGGCCAGGTTGGAACGACTGATGGGGCACGCAAGGGATAGAGGCGGCCGGTGACGACAGTTCGAGAGAGAGAGAATTATGGGCATGCTCTGTGTGTGTTTGTGTGTGTCTTTATTATTTAATTAAATATTATTTATATTGTTAAGCCTGTTCTTACCTCCTCCTTTCCCTTTAACCCCCTTGCCTTTACATTGACCAACAAATAAAGATAGATTAGATAGGTGTAAAAACACGACCAGGACTATTCTTTTAAGAGTTTTAACTTGATCATGAACATGAGTCTTTTAAAAGTGGCGCGAGATGCATGATGACGGTCAATGCATGTTAATGTAGATAAACGTTTATATATATAGTCCAGATGGGCACAAGAAAGTGTTCTTTGATATGCAGGTATCTTACTTCAATCTGTCTCTCTCCTCTTCACCTATCTGAATGAGTGCAAGTGGGCGGGGCCAAGAGTGCGGTGATGTAAAAGTAGGATGTAGAGGCGGTCATGTGCTGATGTATTCATCTGTGTGATGTCATAAATAGGGGAAATCCAACCGTGCCAGCAATTAATGGGTGTTTATTGGGTATCTTAATGAAAATGGGAGAAACATCTGAGACTACGTTGATACTTCAATGAAACATATATGAGAAGTCGTATGTGCTTTGACAGAGCAACCTCTAAAAAATTATTTTTTCATGTTGTTCCACCAAATAATTTTAAAGTTGAAGACTTAAAATGGTTGATGCCAGCGTAGAGCACAAAGTGAGTGAACTTTGAAGTGCAGAGTGCTTTCAAAGATCTTGCATTTTGCTGCATAAGTGTTCCTTTGCAATGTGCCCTTTGATCATTGTGATAGGCCTGCTTTCCCGAAATATTCCTCGCTAATAGTCTCGTTTCGACATGTTTTCTCTGAGGGTGGGTGTAGAGCTGTCGCTGGATGCCTTTCATCAGAGACACGGAAAAATGAGGAGGGACAAGTGCGGATTTCCTCTTAATTTAAGGGCAGATTAAAGGTGTATCAAAGAGGCTGGACGAGGCCTGGTGAAAACGATTACCAGCAAATCTGCGGGAGGAAATGGATGGCTTAACATGATTTAATACAGAAGTCATGTTGGAACAGAATCCAATATTCCAAAAACACACTCACACACACAAAGTAAGGCATCTCAGCATGGAGATATTAATAATGCATCATCGGTCGCCACTGTTCGCCCTTGATTACGAATGCTGGATCTGCTTAAATGGCCATTCGTTTGGCCGTAATGACCACAGAGACTCTGTAAATTGCTGCTTTGTGGCGTTAAACAACAAAAGGCGCAACACAAAAGCAGTGAAAACTCATGTTGTTCCTGAACCGTATGACTCAATTGTATTGGAAATAGCAGCTTGGACATTCTGCTAAACATCTGTTGTGGTGTATGGACAGTCACAGGTTCAGAATGACATGATGGGATGTAAATGATGACAGAGTTTTCATTTTTGGGTGTACTGTCTCTTTGTGTGTGAGTGTGTGTTAATACAGCTCAATGATCTGAACTTCTGATGTTCGTCTTGTCTGTCGAGAGAAAGTCTTTCTGGAATCATTAGTGACCGTGGCCCCGGCACCCTCCGCCTGTCCCGTCACTGATCTCTGTGTCAATTACATATCACAGTGTGAAGGGGGTCTTGGGCTTATTACACAAGCTGTAATGAAAGATATCAGCACCTCTCTGTGTGTGTGTGTGTGTGTGTGTGTGTGTGTGTGTGTGTGTGTGGTGTGTGTGGTGTGTGTGTGTGTGTGTGTGTGTGAAAAGAGTGAGTGTTGAGACAGTCTCTGGCATGGGATATGGTACAATATAATGTGCAACAAATTACAACTTCATGAGGTGGGCGGGAGGTGTGAACATGCCAACAAGTCACTGGATGCTTTTGCCAAAACAGCAAAAAAATAATTCAAATAAATTAATTATTGTGTATTTCACAGCATGGTTGAAAGAAATATATATATATATATATATATATATATATATATATATATATATATATATATATATATATATAAAATACATTTTGTATTAAAATGTCAAAATATAAAATAAATATAATTTTTACTACAAAAATCAGTAAAAAAATGGGATAAAAGAACAATCTTATAAAATTAATTAATTAAAAAAAAAAATTATTAAGGATTCTTTGCCTTGTTTTCAATAAAAATATCTAAAGATCTTTAAAACGAATGAAAGGAAAATTCTTAGATGAACTAAAAAAACTCTGAGATGCTTTTAAACAGTATTGAAGGAGGTCCCATCTATGTGGGGCACTTATTGGCTGCTTTTCTTAATTATTCGTTCCAAGTTTTTTTTTATAAAATTGTAGTTTTATAATGAAATAAATTAATATGTTGACACAATTATATGTTTGTCTACAAAACCAATTTTAAACATTTAAGCATACGCCTTCAGATCAAAAGATTTGTATATTTATATATATATATACACACACACACACACACACTAGCGGCCAAATGTTTGGAATAATGTAGATTTTGCTCTAATGGAAAGAAATTGGTACTTTTATTCACCAAAGTGACATTCAGCTGATCACAATGTATAATCAGGACATTAATAACGTGATAAATGACTATTACAATTTGACAAAAAGTTCAGAACTTCTTAAACCACTTCAACGAGTTCTCATCAAAAAATCCTCCATGTGCAGCTTTGCAGATCTTGTTATTCTAGCTGTCCAGATACTCAGGTGACCTTTCACCCCACACTTCCTGTAGCACTTGATCTTTCACCCCACACTTCCTGTAGCACTTGATCTTTCACCCCTCACTTCCTGTAGCACTTGACCTTTCACCCCACACTTCCTGTAGCACTTGACCTTTCACCCCACACTTCCAGTAGCACTTGTCCTTTCACCCCACACTTCCTGTAGCACTTGACCTTTCACCCATCACTTCCTGTAGCACTTGACCTTTCACCCCACACTTCCTGTAGCACTTGACCTTTCACCCCACAATTCCTGTAGCATGTGACCTTTCACCCCACACTTCCAGTAGCACTTGACCTTTCACCCCACACTTCCAGTAGCACTGTGACCTTTCACCCCACACTTCCTGTAGCACTTGACCTTTCACCCCACACTTCCTGTAGCACTTGACCTTTCACCCCACACTTCCTGTAGCATGTGACCTTTCACCCCACACTTCCTGTAGCATGTGACCTTTCACCCCACACTTCCTGTAGCACTTGACCTTTCACCCCACACTTCCTGTAGCACTTGACCTTTCACCCCACACTTCCTGTAGCATGTGACCTTTCAACCCACACTTCCAGTAGCACTTGACCTTTCACCCCACAATTCCTGTAGCACTTGCCATAGATGTGTCTGTCTTGTCGGGCACTTCTCACACACCTTACAGTCTAGCTGATCCCACAAAAGCTCAATGGGGTTTAGATCCGTAACACTCTTTTCCAATTATCTGTTGTCCAATGTCTGTGTTTCTTTGCCCACTCGAACCTTTTCTTTTTGTTTTTCTCTTTCAAAAGTGTCTTTTTCTTTGCAATTCTCCCCATAAGTCCTCCTGAGTCTTCTCTTTACTGTTGTACATGAAACTGGTGTTGAGCGGGTAGAATTCAATGAAGCTGTCAGCGGAGGACATGTGAGGCGTCTATTTCTCAAACTAGAGACTCTGATGTACTGATCCTCTTGTTTAGTTGCACATCTGGTCTTCCACATCTCTTTCTGTCCTTGTTAGAGACACCTTTTAGTTACATCTGTAGTATTGTATTTATTTTTGCCATATGGATGGCACCAGTGCACGTTCTATCTTCTGACTTTCCGTCCAGTGAGCATTATTTAAGGCCGTGGCAGATAGTCTGGAATTATGTGAATGAAATTGTGGTCTGTAAAATAACAGATTGGTTTGTTTAATGCAGTCTTGAGGCACAGATTGCTTTCTGCTTGGCGCACATTCAAACAGAATGCAAAATGAGGCTTCTCTGATTGCAGGTTGTTTGGTTTAATAAGTTAAACCCTCCCGAGTCCTGACCTGGTGAGAGAGAGATTAAAATCATTCACACAGCAGTATAGGGAAGGTTTAGAGAAGGTTATGTCCCATGTGGTGTAATGTGAAAGGTTATTACCACTGAGAGAATTACCGGAGGTGTCCTGAATATATCTATTGAGTCTCAAATACTCAAATGACTCTTGCTCGGAGGAATAGTTTAATCACTCTCATGTTGATTCAAACCTGAATGCGGTTGTAGTTTTTTGCTGTGGAGCACAAAATGAGACTTTTTGAAGAATGCCGGCCTCTATCTGTGATAGTCTGTGCAGGTGATTATTTAGAGCAGCTTTCATGGAAAAAAGATTGCTTTTTAATCTTTTCCATTGAGGGCGCTTTCTTTTTGCCGTTCATTTGGGGAGCATCCCTGCAGGTGTTCTTCCAGAAATACATACAGTATTCCATCACACTGATCAGGACATCCTTTTCAATGCAGAGACTGATTCAAACCTCCTGAGGCCGGGATGTGAGGTGATTTGACAAAACCAGCATTAGCTACAGCTAAGAGCCGCAGCTGGTGTGGTGTGGAATTCATAAATTAAAAAAAGATAAAAAAATTAGTGTTAGTGGAAATAACTAAACATTCCTAAAACCCCTCAAAATGTTGACGTTGGAAGCAAAACGACGTGCAATATTAAGTCTTATTTTAAAGAAATAATTTGGTGTGGTTTGTGCTTAAAATAAGAAATAACGATTTGCCCGTGTGGTTTGAAAAAACCATGGCAGCCACGCCTCCCCGGGCAGACCTCCAGCCCTTGGTGTACGGAACGCCCTGCCGCGTTCTCGGGGAACAGAAGGGGTCTCTACCACCCCTGGCAGCGGTTCTCCCGCTCCAGATGGTCAGCCGGGAGCCCCTCCCCGCTCATGGTCAGCGGTCCTCTCTTGTCCCCGCCACGTTTAGCGGCTGGTAGAGGTCTCCCCCCGCCCCTGGGAGCTGCCCTGACCGCTCCAGGCGGTTGAGCCGTTCCTCTGCTTCCAGGCGGCCAGGCTCCTCCGTCCCCCGGCAGATGGCTGCGGCTGCTCCGTTGGGGTGGATGGTAGCGGCGAGAACTCCACTACGGAGCGTCCCTCCTCCTTCCCGGCTTTCGGCACCAGTGTAAAGGGATTAATGGAAAGGAGGAGGCGAGAACCGGCTTGACGATATAAATTATATTTAAGAAGGAACTTCAACCAAAAGACAAACACACATATGACGGACAGCTGCCCGTATACGGTCGCTCGCTCTCTCTCTAGAACATTCTAGAACAGTTTTGTCATAGTTATAAAGCATGATGTCACACACACACTCTGTTCCATCCTTCCCTCTCCATAACTGTGGCAATGCTTGGAAGTTCGTGGCATGAGCGATTTATGACAAACTCTGGATATGGACGAGGACTATTCTGACAGCACACCGCGGAGGAATCTCTGTTATTTGTCAAGAGCATTTGAAAGCTGATCTGCAGAGGGTCAAGTTGACAGTTACCAAATCACAGTGTGTTTGAGGGTTAAAGGGACAGTTCACCCAAAAATGACAATTTCTCTCATCATTTGTTCACCCTCATGCCATCCCAGATGTGTTTGACTTTCATTCTTCTGCTCAACACAAATGAAGATTGTTTGTGAAACAAGCAATATGATGTGCGTGTGTGATTCTCCACTTTCACTTTCACTTCAACATTCTTCTTTTGTTTTTGGTGATTTGCATTCTTCATGCATATTGACAGCTACTGGGCAGGGAGGAGAATTATGGTAAAATGGACTTATAAATTGATCTGTTTCTCACCCGCGCTTATCATATCACTTCAGAAGACTTACATTAAACCACTGGAGTCTTGAGGATTACTTTTACACTGCTTTGATGTGCTTTTTGGAGCTTTAAAGTTCTGGTCATCATTGACTTGCATTGTAAGGACCAACAGAGCTGAGATATTCTTCTAAAAATCTTGATTTGTGTTCTGCTGAAGAAAGAAAGTCAAACACGTCTGGGATGGCATGAGGGTGAATAAATAATGAGAGAATTTAAATTTTTGGGTGCACTGTCCCTTTAAATACTCGTAAAGCTATTCCAGAATTGCACGAAACAACAATCAAAATACTGATGAATAAAATATCATTAATGTAAATATATTTTAAAATATATGTAACTGTATGTATACATACATATATATATTAAAACAATACATATATAAATGTGTAATATTTGTATTAAAATTGTAAAAAAACTTTTTAGACATTTTTATAATTTTTATAATTATTAAAATTTGAAAATTAGTTAAATATAATTATTAAAAAATATAAAAAAAATAAAAATAAAGCTGACTGTTAAAACAACACGTTGGGTTAATTACTCACAATGCCACAAACGCCCAAAAACGAACAACTTAACGTCACCACATAATGACACATTTGAATTATAACCTCATAAAATACAACACAGAAATATTTAATAAGTGATCCATGAAACTTGTGAAATTATGTTTCCGCCATGATTTATGGGCAAATTGCCAAACTTGAAAAATCTGCCATATTTTAACCCTATTGCTCCAAACTTGTGTGCTTATTATTTTATTCAGCATGAATATTCTTTAATAATTCTCCTTCTGTGTTTGGAACATCACGAGAGTGAGTAAATAATGATAGAATAGAGTTCTCTTCATTTCTAGTGTGTCTCAATCCATCCCGCTCAAACGTTTAACCAGCATTGAAACAAAAACACACATCCATTATTTTCAGTGAGCTTTCCAGGGACCACAGACGCTCCTAACAGATTTTATAAACTACATTGACAACTGTACAGACAATTAAATAGTTGTATGTAATTTCACAAGTCAGTGAAGTGTTCATAATTTAGCAGATGGATTATTGCAGCAAATTTAACTGGCAGTTCTTTATGATCAAACGCTGTTTAATCTGATCTCTCTGAATCTTCATCATGAATTAATCAATATGCTTGCGTCGTTTGTATCACTTTAATTATGCAAGGGCATTCTTCACCCCCTCAGGCTCTCATGCACCAAATCATTCCCTCTCTGGGAACAAAAGCACAATCAAACAGAAGTCTAAAATAAACTTGACTGCAGCTGCCGAGCTTTGGAGAGGCTCATGTTTCTTGGGTGTCTGGATGTTACAGTCAAAGGCGTAGATTTGGGGTTTGTACTTGCCTGTTTTGATTATTGGGGGAGATCTACACACGTGGTTACAGTACGTGCAACATATTATAAACTGAATATATGTTGCATGCAACAAGCATGTTTTAGCCTGTTTGCGATGTGCAATACATCATATTTGCAGAGCGATATGACAAATGACTAACTGACTAATTCATTGAAAATGCATTAAGCAGCAGGTCACGATTCAACATTTCTCTTTCTTTTCATGTGCCGTCACAAACGGTTTTGGCACAGATTTCATCTTCTCCACTTCTTTATTGTCCACTTGACATAGCTGAATCGTTTTGACCCGTCCGGGGCAACTCTGGCCTCTGTGTGTCATTCTGCAGACATATTGGACTTCACATGAAAAGTAATGAAAATGTCTATTCGCCTGCCATTAGGGGCCTGTCGGACATCTCGCCCAATGATGAGTGCATTTGAAGACTTTAACCCTTACTATGCCTTTCAAATGGGTTCCATTTGAGCCTCGGTTACCACTTATCTTTGAGAAAAGGCTAATGAGAATTGGCGAACAGAATTTGCATGCCCCTCCCCCGGACATACGGGTATAAAAGGACAGGCTTTGAGCTGATGGGCTGAGAGTAAGATCCCGGCTTTCAGGTTCACTACTTGCATTTTCGCATTTTGCCGGCATTTTTC